>NW_027286874.1:80241543-80364043 GCF_022747635.1 Hetaerina americana
ACGTGGAATGCTTTTCCAATGATTTCAGAAATCGAATCACTGGAGTCTGAAATGGGGCTGGGTGGTGGAGGAATGCAATGCTCTTATGGACAAGAATAGATGGAAAGTTATAGGGTAATGAGCAACATAATGTTTTAAATTTTTGCTCCTACCAGTACATATAGTTAAGGAGTTCTCTCTCTCTTCTAAACAGTAAATTGTAATTATCTATCGTTTTTGTCTATGGATGAAAACAATGTTAATTTTTTAAAAATTTCCTTTTTTAGTCTAGGTTTATCCACGGTAACAAAATATCCACTTATAACCTCGGTTGATCTGGTAATTGATTTTCTGACTAGACTTAGATTTAATTAATGTGCTGCTGAATTAATTTAAATGAATACAGATGTTCATGACGGATTTTTTTTGTCGTTGCGAAGGGCTGGTTATTTCAAACATGTTTCTAATTTGTCAGTGCCCCACGAATCAAAACTTCACCGTGTCATAGAGGCACGAAAAATGTTGTTCTGCCAACAAAAGTTGTCAACGCTGCAAGACTATTTAATATAACGGCACCATCCGCGTGAAAATTATGTTTTGCTCAGCTGCGATTTCAGACCCTTTTCGTGATTGTCAATGCCAGCTTGGCTGTGTAACCATCGTCGTTGAATGACACAACAGAGCGGGTGGGATACCAAATGTAGAGAGGAACATTTAAAAAGTCAATGGCAATACGAGTGACCCATCACCTCAATTGCAACACGCACATCCTCTGGCATTGGTACCTCTTTTAGTCCCGGGTAGTATTACTCGAGATAGCGCAAACAATTGCACGCCTGAATCTCAGAGAAAGGCTTCACTTAACGTGCCGAACAATTTGCCTGAAGAATTGCGTGGAAAACGTCGTGACGTGAAAGGTAAATTATCGCGTCGCCTCGTGCTCCAGTGAGCCGTCTGGAGCGAGAGACAAAGAGAGGGAGAGAGAGAGATAGATGGAGAGAGGAAAACGAGAAGGGAGGGCGACGGGAAGGGAGACGAGAAATAAACCCTTTCCCAACGGCACGCAAATATGGGAGCGCTGAGCGTTCTCGAAAGAAGTGGAGCCATCGAGGGGAGGGAGGAAGGAGAAAGGAAGAGAAGGAGAGGGAGAGAGAAGTGGAGTGGGAATGAGGAGGAAGGCGAGTGCGTCTGCGTTCGCCTTTGTTGGTCTGTGAGACAAGAGAGGAAGAAAGGGAGGCGGGTGGTGAGAATGCAGAGAAAGTGGGAAGAGGAGGCCGCGGAGAAGGGGTGGGAAGGGAGATGAAGGAGTGGGAAAAGTCGCTCGCACGACAAAAGCCATTTCGTCAAGGGTTTTGCGAGTCTTATTTAAGAGCGAGCCCGGCGTTCCACTTCTCTCTCCGATCGCATCGCACTTGGCCTAACCCCTTCTTTTATCGAACCCTCTCTTCCTCTTACACTCCTTTTACCAATCTCCCTCCCCCCAAACTTGTTGTTTTACGTATCTACAATTACATTAAACATTTCCAAAGAGTGGAAGAAGGAAAAGCTTTTTTTTCCGCTGAGAGGAATTTAAGAATTGATGATTTTTCATCGTTCCATGCGGCTGAAACATTCGGGACCTCTTATTTTTTCGCTCCTTCCAACGTCGTGTGTGCATTCCGTTGTCTGGCTTGCCCTGTATTTTTAATGAGCGACATGGATTTGTTGCGCTCATGTGCGGCGTTCGGAACTCGCCTCCTATTTGTTTTTTTGTTTACCTCCGCTCTCGAATAAAAGCGCTGAATCCCGAGCGCAACGAAATAAAATAACCAGAGTAATAAGGATCTCGTGACTTGGCGTGAGCGGCTGTGTGCAGTTTTGCACTCACTTTTCGAGCTAATATTTATGCTCGCAAATATTTTTGAAATGCATTTTCAAGGGACTTATGTACTTCAAACATAGCTTTTGCACTACAAACACAGCTATCGCTTAAGTTACAACAACTGTATTCGTCTCATGCTTCACACCCTCACTATTCCGTAATTCAAGGTGCTGCACGCCACATTTGAATTGGGATTTGCCAGAGCGTTTTGGTGTGGCAGGGATTGCAAAAAAAGAGGCTTGGTAAAAAAATTCGGGTAAAGCGAACTCGCTCCTGCGCCATATGTGAAATAATAATTACAGTGTCCACGATAAAAAGAAACTTAACGAATAGGATTCAAAAACAGTTCATACTGTGCATCCCGAGCGTGCGTCGCAATGGAATTACATTGGGTGGGCGCAGCGCAGGAGCTCCTCCGAGGACCGCAGAGCTGCTGGACAAATGCATAGTAATCAATGACTGCCGATCAAACGTCTTCATCATCATCAATCCCAAATCTTCATAGGAAAATTCCTATTCAACTTATTTGCTTTTCCATTCGGAGGCGGAGTGAGGCGACTACTGAGTCAAGTGCTCGGCAGTTCTGGACTCAAATGCGAGTGATTGATTGCCGTCGGGTATTCCAAAAACAAGGCGTGTGATATCCGTGGTACTTCCTGAAAAATCTCCAACAGCACATGACGAGGACTAGACAATACCAACACTACACTGATCCGTAGATTCCCCACCCTTTAGGACTCGTTACGAGATTTCCTATTACACATCCTACCGACAGAAGAGTTATTATTATGATTAAAACCCACATGTGCAGATAAACAATGTCAGGTGTCACACAAATTCCAAGCATTACAATAAAACTTGCCTTAGAAAAATTACATGAAATCTCAAATTCAATCCATATCACAAAAAATAATATCTATAAAATTAATCAGAAAAAAGGAATACACTTAAAGGAAACATTTAAACACCAATCTCTAACACAAGAAAAGAAAATCCCTCATCTCTTTAACACCATTTTCCCAATTAGCAAGAAAAAAAACCTGTCATATAAAATTTTACACAACATATCAATAAAATTATTGTATAAATTGTATATACATTTTCTTAAAAGTATTTACTCTGATAGGAAAGGGCTCCAATAGTTAAAGCAGGTAAAATGTTCCATCCAACAATTATTTTATTAAGAGATGGAAATATTTTTTTATTGATTCTTTGTGCCCGGCATTTTACCTTGAATTTGAGATCATTCCTTTGTATAAAATTTGGACTTCCCACCTCTTTCCTTAGTTCTACCCAAGCTTTCTCCCTCTTCAGAATGCGGAACATTCCATATGCTCATTTTTCTCCTACTTTGTAAAGGTTTCCAGCCCAGGGTATTTAACATTTCAGTCACACTCTCCATTCTCCTGTGATTCCCCAGTACATAACTGGCAGCTATCCTTGTACCTTATCCAGTTTTGTAATACTATATATCCTTCTTCGTACAGGGCCCATGCAAGAAATTGTCTTACCAGGGTCTTATACGCCTTTTCCTTAGTTGCTCTAATACTCCCTTTGAGCTCCCATCACTCAATGCAGAGTTTTGAAAGCTTTCTTAACCTTGTATTCTACGTTCAACTCCCACCCTAAATCCTTGGTTAAATATACACCTAAGTATAAACAGCTATCACCTCTAGGAAAGAAATTTTCCGAGAATGTGTAGTCCCTAATGGTTCCCTTTGCCTTGTCACTAAAGGTGATGGATTTGCCTTTGCTAATATTAATATCGATCCGATTATTGGTCACCCGATCCGCAATTTTAATAACGTCCCTTTGCAGTACTTCGCAGTCACTCTAATTCTTGACTTTCGTGTAAATAAAGCAGTCGTCTGCTAAAGGTTTTATTTGAGATTTAATTTTTTCCGGGAGATCATTTATAAAGATTAAATACAAGAGCGGACAAAGTACGCTACCTTGTGGGACTCCCGAGTTACCCTTGTTTTTTCAGAATACATTTCTTCTAATTTGACCCTTTATGTTCGACCTTTCATGAAGTTTTTGACCCACGAGATTACTCTTTCATCCATGTGCAGTGGTCATTGGCCCATCTTAAGCATTAGGCGATCATGGTCAACTTTGTCACAGGCTTTTGACATGTCGACTAGTGTAGCATCCACTTCTATTTCGGCATCTATAGAGTCGGATATATCTTGGCAAAACCCTAATAGCTACGTTTCATAAGAGTGCCCTTTTCTGAAACCCGACTGTACAACCAATTCTCACTTTCCCACAAAGCCCAGAGATAATCAGGTAATTATCTTTTCTAATAGCTTGCATACAACTGACGTCAAGCTTACCGGTATATAATTATCAACTGGTACCTTATCTCCTCCTTTGAAAATTAGTGCTACATACGCCTCCTTCCAAGCATTTGGCAGGACAATATTGTTCATGGTAACATTGAATAAATTATTTATATAATTTGAAACTACACTAGCACCCAATTTAGGCAAATCAATTGAAATACCATCTGACCCTTTTGGTTTATTCGCCCTCATTTTCCTAACTTTCTCATAACTTTCTGCACTCATCGTTTTAATGCTTTTAGTATTTAGTATGTTCTCGCCGACTCAGAGATGTATCTATAGAATCCATTTTGTTTACCATCCCTTTAAATACGCTACCAATTGTGAAATATGTTAGCCTTTTCCTTATCGTCTACGATTAATGTTCCATCCTCTTTTTTTAAACCTGTTATTTTCCCTGTTGTCTTTCCTCCTCCGCAGGCACTTATAACATTTATTTCTATTATCTTCCGAAATTATGTTCTGTAGGACAGTTTATTTGGCTATTTTATTTTCTCTATTAAATTCACGAAATAATATTTTGTAATTTATGAACCATTTCGAGCTCTCATTCTGTTTTTTATGAACCACCCAAAGTGTTTTCTCCAAGGATCTGATTTTGCGGTTGTAGAACTCTAGGTAACTATTTCCTTTTAGAATTTTTTTTGGAACAAAGTTATTTAATCCCTGCTCCATTATCTCCTTAAATATCTTCCAGATCTCTGCTACATTCTACCCACAACTTCCCCATTCCAGATAATTTTTCCTTATAAATGTCTGGAACCTTTCCCTATCACCGCGTTTATATTGCCGTGCTGTCTTTATATTTACTAGTACTTACACTGAGACCTCTCCCAGTTACATACATACGCACAGCTGAATGGTCGCTTACTCTCGAAAGGATCTCAACTTCCCCCACCAACTTTTTCGGTCTTACAACGATGACCTCGAGGATGTTTCCCCCACGCGTGATTTTTCCAACACCTGTACAAAACCGTCCTCGTTTATGAGACGACTAGCGATTTCTCGGGCCCTCCCTTTCCCTAACATGACCTCGTCTGCCGATCATTGGATACCTGGAAGGTTCAAATATGAGAATAGTTCCACTATGTGGGTGTGATCTTCGGGGGTAGCCGAGCATATGCCTGCTAATTCCTCGACTACCTACATCCCTTCGTTGGAGCTTCTGTGCATGGCAACTATTTTTGAAGTTTTCACTCCATTCCTACCTTTGACATGAACACACATCATGATTTTTCACCCAATCATTTTTTACCCATTCCAATTTACTTATTAAGTTTTTGTCTACACATATGAATACCCCTCCTCTTTGACCATCCCAATCCCTTCTGTGAACGGCCAAATTTCTCCCAAATTTTCCCAACTTGTATAGTACTTCAAGAAATACTTATTTCGTGAAATGGTATGGACTCGGAGAAAATATAATATCTCAGTGTAAACATATGATTAAGCATTTAGTAAACGTGCTCCTGTTTATTATATCGTTTTATTCTGCCCTAGTTGTAAATTCAATTTCGATTTTTGGGATGACGCGGTAGCGTTGATGTCTTATCCGGAAGCTTTGAGGCCAGCACAGCTACATTTCTGGATCACTGTCAGCTAGGCTACAACTGCTTTTGAGGTAAAGAGAAAACAGAAGAGTGGACGATGTAATCCGTTCAATCAAATCACTCGCAAAACCTATATATCTTGGACTTGGAAAATTTCATTCTTCATGATAGTTACATTATTACGCATCCACATTTATACAATTAAACGATAACTGCGCAGTTTTTATATAACTCTGTTTTCTCTTTAAACGGAGACTGTCCTACCGCTTCCACGAACGAAGTTGAAAGAATCATCAGGGATTAACAAGAGCGTGCTTAGAAAGCAATCTCTGTATCCGTCTGTTGGTAAACGGAAAAATATAAAACGCCACTTCCTGTAACACTCTACCATCTGAAAATGACCAGGTGGAATCGTTAACCTTCTGCCATTTGGACGCTTTATACGTTTTCCAATCCCCATATTCGAAGCTATAAAATGGCAATGGGAGGTCGTCGATTCGTTTTCCATCCATTTTCTATCATCAAACATCGCTTTTAATGCGATAAATGAACGGACAAACTTTTTCGGTGGCCAAAGTAGAGTGTTGCTGCAAAGTGTATGTGCGTGCTTGGCACAGCATTATTGCCACTTTCCAGTCATTTCACGTTCGCATAAAAAAATGGTTTTTAACTCACGCGCTTGCTATATAAAACGAATCCATACGGTGGTGAGTTTGGCCTGCGGATGATGACATGAAGTGAGCTATAATATTCGAGTTAGTGGCTAGCCACATTACCCTCTGCTAGATTGGAAAAGCTTCAACAATAACTGCGCCATAGCGATTACAGTACTTTCATCTCTCTTCTCTATTTCAGTCCGCTTCCTTGTTTATTTTATTCTTTTGATGAAAACTACCATCTCTAATTTGGACTTGATATCGACGAAAAACTGCTCTCGGCCTCTATATCATGGAACGCACAAGGAAAGAAATGATTCATATTCTTTGTTCTCTCTGTAATATAAATGTAATAAATGAGCACTCTCCAGACATTATTTATAACCCGCCCGAATTAAATCGAATTGCATATCAATCATGAAACGTAATAAACCATTAGATTTCTAACCAGAAAATGGGTAATTTAAATAAAAGTGCTTAGAAAAATATTCGCGTCAATAGACACGTATTTCTACAAGAACATAATTTTTAACTTAAAATCAAATCAAACTAATCCAAAAATTTTTCAAGAATTTATGTTTCTGCAGTTCGTTTTAATTTTCAAGCGGATATACGCTCAGCTTGCTGAAGAGCGTTGTCAAAGTCGATAGATTTATGAAAATATATTTAAAAATGATGGAGACAGGGGCAAAAAGCATATTTATAATAACAATTTGAACTTTTTTCTCAAACAAAGTTGCTGTAAAATCATATAAGTACTTCCCACTTGCTTATGAAAAAGATCATCTCTTCTGCATGCATTTAAAAATGAAAACAAACTTTGGCAAAAATTCAAGCTTCTATTTTCTCTCAAATGGAATCCCTAAAAAATGTACGATATACCATCTTTGGTCTGGGAGCTATGACAGTTAATCTGAAAATAATTTCAACCGACGACACGTGAAATGAATAACCAACGTTCGTGTTAATGTCTATCGCTGTCAAATCCCAGAAAATAAATAAATTTACATCCTTTGGTATAGAGATCGTGGTACAATCAGAGGAACCCTACTAAATGTTCATCGTCGGAAATAAGTTCATCAAAGAGGATGTGTTTCAAAGTCCTAACGCCTGAAATGGCGGCAGATGATAGTGGTAGGACTGACTAAAATATGTACAGTGTAAAAAGCCCTGCACATTATAAATGTCCTTTCCCTCTATTTCCACTACCAGTGGCGCTAGTTCCCGATACCGTTCCCAAGCCTGGTTATTTTTACTGCGATTGTCACCTTCCTGGTCCACGGTTCGCGGCCGTCGCACCCCTATTACGTATCCTTCGCACACCCTTCGTCATTCTCGATCCCTCAAAAAGTCCAACCGAGAACGCATTAAAACCTTCCCAGGTTCTTTGCCTATCTAAAAAATAAATTCCATTCTGCATCCCTACTACCTCACTCTCAAACAACCACACTCCTACCCCCTCACAGCCTTCATCCTGCCCACATCTCCCGACCGCGTGCTCATACTCCACGCATTCATCACTTCCCACATCCACTCCTCCAGGCGCTACGTTCCCATAGTCACATCGAACGCAGCCTTTTGGAAATCAGTTCTCGCGCACAAAAGGGCGACTAAAAGTTTTCCCACATCTCCTCCCCCTCCATCTCAACCCACCCCAACTCTGCCCCCTTTGCCTCTCCACCCCAACCACGTTCCCATCTTACCCATTCCCCTACCCTTCGCACCTCTCCCTCCCGTTCCGCTGGGTGCTCTTTCTTTGCGTCCCACCCACCCCCACCGCGCCCCGGCGGCTTCCCTCGGGAATTGCCTCGCTTTCTTTCTCCCTCGCGCACACAGCGGCGACAGAATCCACTCACCTCCTTTATTCTCTCGCCCTCCCTCCATCTCTACTCTCTTTCCATCCGTTAAGTAGCCATCTCCTTGATTCGGGACATAACTTTTTTTTTATCCATTACCCTGCAAAGATTTTCTGGGCTCCGAGGTCATTTGTTATTCCATGGCTGCGAAGAGCAGGTTAAGTAAACATCATTTTTCTTGGGGAGCGTTTTCCAAGTCAGTGGCAAACGCCTTGGAGTGGAAGTCACCCTTCGATCTACACTAATGCATTCCAATTTTTCTCCAATATTTCGCAATTAAACGAAACCTTAAAACGATTACAGTGGCACTTATTTTACGACGGGTAACTGTTACGGAGACGGTGTTCTCATTAGATCGATAAGTCAGGATCTTATTGGTTAAGATACTTTCAACGATAAGCAGTAACTTGAACCAACGTAATTTTCATATAATTTTCGCGTTTATATATTGAGACTACGATAAACAATATTCATAATTTGCAATTAATCATTAAATTGTAAGCACAGTAATATTATATTTCATTTTATATCGGGACTGTAATCGTTACTATGAATTGAAGAAGACTGTTACTTGCAATGTAGCCATTTGAATGAAACTAACACCCTGGTGTAATTTACGCTGTAGATAATGCTTTAGTGGCTGGCAGAGTTTTTATGGGTCAAGTAATGATGACGGAAAATTCGGCGTCATTGCTCAACTATTCTCAACGACAAGTATGACGAAAACTTTTACATCCTATCCAACAGGCTGAGGCGTTGCATCTGAAGGACATGGCAAGAGGGGATCAGGATTCTCCATAGATAAATCCATCGTACTATAATTACGGCTTGATACACTACAAGAAACACCGAAACAGTCCAATCCCTCAGAGTATAACGACTAATCACACAAAAATCCGTATATTTTTGACTTAAGGGGCGAATTATCAAAAGAAATGTGGGATGTCATAGAAAACGAAGAAATAGTAGAAGTAATATTTATGAAGGGAGGCCATTGACAGCTGCGTTATTTGCGACATTGCTGATGGATGAATAGTTTGTTTGGAATAGAATTTCATAGAATAGGGAAACGATAGAGGAAAGCCAGACGAGACCCAAATAGGGGTCGAGATACAACTATGGAACCGATGGGATTCAAACTCGGGTCTCCATAGTTGGAATCAAGCACACTAACCTCCCAACCAACCTGATCACAACAGTGAAAGAGGTCATAAAGTTGGCAGTATCGGAACCGCCAACTTTTGAAAGTTTTGTTGAAAATTTCCCCATTTCGAGCATAGGTTTCTGGTGTACAAAGTCTTTCCCAAAAGTAGTAGAATACGTATTATCTATTCTACGGTCTTATTTCATTTCATTTTCCTTATGACCTTTCTAGTTCTCAATCAAGCACACCTCACCTAAGCTATCTTAAGCCGCATCATATTCTCTTTCCAATTCTAGGCAAGTTGGTCTTAAATATTTGCCATATACATCCTCAAGGCCATCTTTCCATCTCTCTCATCCAGCCCCGGTCCCTTTCTAACTCTAGTCTCGGCCAGCCACGGTGGCGGCGGAGTAACGTCCTCACCTGTCAACCCAGAAGTCGTGGGTTCGATTCCCACCTAAGTGGATTTCACTCCATCTAGGGCTTGATAATATGTAATTGTCCTCAATGTAATGTCTACGGGTTAGGTGGAAGAAGGGACTGTAAATCTCAAACTCGTCCGATTAAGCTGAGAAATAAAATATCTTTCATGGATCAGTTAATAATTTTTCTGGCGCATATTTGATAGCGTGAATGGATTTTCTTCTTCTTACTCTCTAGCATGGTATTCTCTTCAAAGTACAGCATGGCCATATCATCCACGAGGTACATTTGAAAAGGCAAGGTCGCATTTGTCGTAAAAAATATACTTTGTTAGTAAAACTTTGTACTGAAAGTTTTAGTTCCCTAAACACCTACTTCACTCTTTTACATAATCGCCGGTCACATCTAAGCTGTTTCCGTAACACTGCACCAGCTTCTTAAATCCATCAGCATACAAGGTCTGTCCCAAATGTAGTATGACATTTTTTTCTCGGGTAGACTGACGGACGGACAAGCGGTGGTTTCTCTTGCTTGGTTCGAGGAAGGTGAGCCTTACAAAAGGCTGGAGACAGGTTGCAGTTGATTAACAGCCATGGCTGAGTGCGGATCGTTCCTTGGCGAAACCTCAATAACGTGACCTAGTAATGCTCCGCTATGAACTGGTATTTGGAACAACGCTTCACCATCAAATTTTGCGGGAAACTTGGCAACACCAGAAAAGATAGATAGATAGTCGTCTTTATTTTGAGGTGTAATTGAGACTATGGAGTCTCTTCTACCACTTAACCCCTAGACTCCTAGACCCTAGGAAGAGACTCATGATATGCTCAAGGTAGCTTAGGGTGATAACGCCATGGATAGATCGGTGTTTTTTTAGTTGCACAAGTTGTATCTAGAGGGTAGAGAATAGTTTGCAGACGACGAGCGTTCAGGACACCCTTCGACTTCAGAAAGTGATAACATCTTGCAAGAGTGAATATTTTGTTGGACAGCGATCGCAGTTTGTACTTGCATAGTTTCTGATGAACTTAGCATCCCTAAAATCAATGTGCATCGACTTGTGACTGAAAAAACGAGCATGAGAAAGGTGTGTGCGAAGTTGGTGCCGCGAGTGCTCTCAGATGAACAAAAGGAGGCTCGCACGCGGATTTGCCAAGAGCTTCTCGACCTTATGAGTGAAGATCCAAATTTTTTAGACAATGAGCCACGAGACTTCCTCTTCCCCTGCCTCAAAGCCGCGCTGAAATGACGTCACCACGACTTGATTTAAGCGTTACAACAAACCTTGACGAGGGAGTTTAACAGCATTTCATGCGCCACCTTCCAGAAGGCGCACGAGGCGTGGAAAACGCGCTGCCAGCGGTGTGGGGGCGCACGAGAGTGCTACTTCGAAGACTTGAGTGAATGAGTAAATTCAAGCAGTAATTTTTTTTAATTGACTCAGGCCTACTACTTTTGGGACAAACCATGCATGCAAATTAGACGGCTGCCAACGACGAATTCTAACTCCACCATCAATCAAACGCAAAAAAACAAAGTGTACACACCCTCTCTTCCCTCACTCCTCCATTAGAGCGACTGGAATCCGAACATATGACTACGTTGCTCATGCGTTTAGATAGAGCACATTAAGTGCTTTCACAATTCAGAGGAATGAGTAATTTTCAGCTTTTATGAGCGAAACATCTGTTGAATAAATTAATGTGCCATTAATGCTGGACCGGTGTGCACGAATTCTAGATATACTTTCCGTCCCCACCCCAGCGTCATTATATGAGAGTAAACAACAAATTCGAATGAAATGCACGATTTGATATAAAGATTAGATTAAAAATCCATTGCGTCCAATTCTGCAGAAAACAAAATTAGCCTCTTTCATTGAATGAAAAAAAAGAAGGTCTCCAAATAATGAATCAATTAATTTCATTTCATTGAAGGAAATACAATTTTGTAATGAATCCATTTTATAAATCACTCAAGTTTGGCATGATTTGCAATGACGTGCCGTCAGTCACATGGCCCTCGGAACTCGAGAGTGCTAATTTAATTTTACGGATTGTGCATGTGGCGCCATTTCACATGAATCATCCAAAATACGATCCGTGCCCGTATAATTTGAGTTGTCACTTTCAAGTCAAAATCATGATTTCTTTAATAAAGAGGGAATATTTTTCCCTGTACGCTGAAATGCTTTCAAAATTGAAATTAGGCTCTTAAATGAGTTTCTAATACATCAGCGCGTAAATTAATTTCCAAACCCCTCTCAATTTTTCCAAACAGTAATTGTATTAACAAAATAATACTAATTCAAATTTATAAGCTATTATTTATCATAATTTTTAACACACATATTGTCGATATGAATCATTACTGAGATACCAACACCAACCAGCAATACAATTTTTAACGGTGCTAATGCACGTGATATTTATTAACGAATAGGGTTATTAAAGTAGTCTGTAAAATAAAATATTCAGGCTAACTTTATTAATTGAATTTCTTGGATTATATGGAATATTAAAGAAACTTCGTATTTAATCTGTGAATATGTATAGTGACCCATATTATTCCAAATTTATAACTAAACCAGTGCTATTAACAGTTTCAGAAGTATTAAAAGCCTACGATATATGGAAACTGCTTGTATACTTGTAAGCTTTCAAGGTCACAATTGTACATATTATAATATATATGATGTTTAATTTTTAAATTACCCATGAAAGTTGAAAGTTAACATTCCCGTGATGAAATCAAAACAGGTGCCACTAGAAGGCAAAGAAAATACTACGATTACCGTAAAATGAATACAATTTTCCTGCAATGATATGGTGACAAACAGATGGATTAGATGACAGTAGACAGGTGACGAAATGGACGGTGACATCAGATACATAATCGTTTATTTTTAGAGAATAAACTGTTGCAGATAATTTAAGAAACATATTCAAAGTTTAACGATATTAAAATTGCTTTTCTATGAGTTTTCTTTAACCAGCAGCAAAAGAATCGTGTTTGTGGGATATCTCAACCATGATCGATCGAGAGGGAGCGCTCTGGGGCGATGTCCTCTCTACAGCCCTTCCACGACACAGGATTGCTCCTTGTTAGGAGAGGTTGGATTCGAAGGAAAACGTATTTACACGGCCATGAAACTGTGACAAGGGTCACTCGATCACGAACCTGGCGAACCGACCCTCCCATCCTAACTCGCCCCCCGCAGCCACCGTCCGCCCGCCAACCCACAAGTCGATACTACTGGCGGCATTCTCTACTGAATTACCTCGTCTTACTCCAACTCCCATCCTCATCCTCCTTCGGAAAACCCTTTCGATTGCCGTGCATTGCCTGCACACGTAGTTCTCTAATTCCCTCTGTCACGACCCCCGTCCCATTCGCCCCCATTCCCTTTCACCGCTTCCCGCTCCGAGACCGGCACAGGCTCTGATTGTCTCCCTTACGCTCCCCTCTCCGGGAATCACCCACTGGCTCCTCCCTCAACCTCCACCCGACAATCCCTCCTATCTTCACTCACCCTTCGTGCTTCCCGAAAGCAAGGCATCCGCAACCAAACCGTTTTCAGCTGGCGGGAAAATCGAGTTACACGAGACGTTAACCCTCTCACATCCCACGGATTCATTCCTCTTCACCGCCTCTTGTTCCTTTTCATCTCCCCTTTCCTCTTCTCCTTTCCTCCCATCTGCCCCCTTCTTTCTCCCCATAATTTCTATTTTGTTTTTTTTTCATCCCCGTCGCGTGATCATGTTTCTTGTGTCAATTACGATCTTCTTTTTAGAGGTAGTCGGATATCTCTCAAATGTATCCGGCCTGGAGGTGTCGCCGAATATGCTTTAAATGTTCAGGCATCCACTGCGCAGCTGAGATAGTCTTTTGTTCATTAAGCCTATTATTTCGTATTGACCTAAAACGGGTGGTGACCTAACACCTCCCGCCACTCGCCCTTGCGGCGGTTTGCGGGGTATTATGTAGATGTACCTGGAAGTTGGGGATTTGCACGTTAAACGGGACTGACTGTGAAATTTACAGTCCACATAGAAATTGATAATATTTTCTGTTAACAGGAGTGTAATTATAACAAAAATTTCTTCAGTAAATTCCCAATTAATCGTGTAAGAGACACTAAGACTCGAAATTAACACAAAGACGAGTTATCTGTTTTATTTTGTTTCCACCAGAGTTAGAATATTTGGAACAGCATTTTAGTTTAATAAGTTTATCGTCAGAATCCATATGGGCCGAAATGTGTGAAAAGAATGACTCCTTTGATAATATTATTTCTCACGTTTGCTAAACTTCTGTATCATAGCCCAAGTGATATGCTTCTAGTGATTGATTGAACCAAAAAAAAATTTTGATGACTTTCTTTTATCCTTTTTAAAATTTCATGTTTTGAAATATCAATGTGCGAATTAGCTTTCCCGAACCACTCAGTGGTTAATTCATTTAATTTTTTTAGAATTCTTAGGGTTTACAAAGTACGAACACATCTTTTATTTATTATTTTTTCCAAATTTCGTTACGCTTTTTAAGAAACCAAACAATAAGGTTCTCTATTTATTTATTTAACGCAAAAAACGTAAGTATACTCCTAGTGATTTTCCGATATCCATCTTCACTGTGGTTATGTGCTTTTCAGATGTCAAGGCGGAGTTAAAACGCTTTAACATACCAGTCCATTGGATATTTACCTCGTTTCAGGAAAATATTTGGGATCAAGAGGTGGAGTAAGAGCTCAGTCACTGCATCATTAATAATTACTATTTATAATTTTCACAATATTTCACGGTGCAGCATTCCAGTAATAATATTTCTCTATTTCATAAACAAAAACTTCGCACAATAATTCTTTTAGTGAATTACAGAAAAAATATTCAGTGAATTATACCAAAGCGATCACTCATCAATTACTCTCTCGCAACAGAAAACAGTAGATTCACCTCATTTTATTACAATAATGAACTATGTCTTCAAATTTTCAAGAAGATAATTAAATTTTTAGCAGAGCATTATTATGTTTTTACAACTGGAAATTAATCACTTTCTTTCTAAGTTATTTTAGAATACTCTTTGTTTAACTCAAAATGCATTTTATACAGTTCAAGCCTCACATATGCTATACAATGCAACAATTTAAGAGTGTAAAAATCACTTTTCATGACCGGGATTCGAACACGGATTTTCTGATACCCGGCCGAGAGCTATATCCAGCAAACGTTTCGAGGCGTTCCCTTAAAATCTGAAACAAAGCACTCGAGGGATCCGGGATCTAATCCTGGTCAAGGCGTATGATTTCTACACTCTGAAATTGTTGTATTGGACTGCACATTAGTGGATGACTTTGTTGAAAGTTGCTGTTGAGGCATCTCCCGCAGTTTCTTGGGACCCACCAATGCTAATTTGAAAAGTTTAAAAATCAATTTCATAATACCTAGGTTTCTCAAACGTCTTCAAACACCTTTATGAGACACTTTTTCGCAATGAAGAGATAAGAAAAAATCTCTCGGGAAACAAGCTGATGACACAGAAGGTATGCTATTGAGGGAAATCAAGATAACTGATTTTCGGAAAACGTTTATCCTCTGCATTTTACACGCATTTTCTGAATCTTGACCATCCGATGAATTTTCCAAAAAAGCGAGTTGTAGCTTAATGAATTTATTGCACCCTAAAACCTTAGAATGGAAGTTTGATGAAAATCCTTGAGCTATTTTGTTAAAAAATTTACTTACATTTAAACATTTATGTTACTAGCCTTTTGCTGTTTTAGTTAAAATATTTACTTATATTTAAACATTTACGTTACTGTCCTTTTGCATCCCCATTTTCCTAAAAATTATCCCAAGCTCATTGAATTTTCACTCCGTTAAATCGGAGAGTTAAAATTTTCTTGAAAATAATTATGATTGTTTTCGAGAAAAGTTTGAAGACATAGGTAAGTACATACAGTTCTGACTTAAATTAGAGCGTAACATAAATTTATTATAAAGATTTAACGCATGGAAACTTGTGGCCACTCACTTTCATCTATAAGCAAGGCGTGATTCAAATGCAAGTAATGACTATGAAATTTAAATTGCAATCGAATGTTGCTCCCTACCACGCTGATGACGGAAGTCACTATCCCTATATTACACTTTAATGATAGTTGTCAATAATATAGCGAGATTTGAACTGCCTACAGACTTAAAGAGTGGAGATAATTTTAAGATCAGCTCTACCAGTCGAACTTTGTAGTAGGTCATGATAGGTAAAGAGTTAATTTTTTAGAGCGGAGAACATATACAGAGTTTTAATATTGAAGTCTACTTTTGAATTTTGATGAAACAAAACAGGGAGACACTGTAAATATATCGGTAATTTTTTTAAAATTAGACATCTTCTCCATACTGCAAAAATCACAGTAATATCAGTGCGTACTTATTCAAAATCATCGCGAGAGTCTATTTCTGGCACATACTTTACAATGGTGAATGGTGACAGAAGCAAGATTTCATTGGGAAATTGGTAAAAATAAAAATCCTAGAGGATCCTAGGATTCGAAGAAATAGTTACCAAATATTAATTTGTCGTGTTACTTAGCCCATATAATGACGTGGTATGATATTCAATGGTCTTTAATCAATATTATTTCCTAAAAATGGGAGTATTTTATCCAATTAGCAGATTCTCTGGCGGTGAAAATAATACGCCCACGCACAGCACTTGATTTCACAACACAGCGCTATTAGTTTAAAAAAAATCAACCAATCGGATGAAGGCAATTTATATTTGGAGGGGAGTATACGAAAAAATTAACCTTGAAATATACATAATCATTTACCTAGAGGCACATAAGTTGAGTGTTAAACCTATCGAATAGTTTGAAGTTGCATTCGACACTTCAGTATGCATATGAATTATCATTTAAAAGTTAAAGCTTTATCGCAAATCGAACGTATGCTCTCGTCCAGCGTATTGACACGCATCACATGTCAATGTGCGATATTTTCTAACGGCAATGAGAAATGAAACTCAACCGCCCAAATCGCGAGTTGACGGTGACGTTGCGGGGACAACACTTTTATGCAACTTGTTTAAAAAATAATCACTTTAAATCCGTTCGGGTTGAGGTGAGTTACTGGCAGTATTCCTGCATTATTTAGTGGGCGGTAAAAAGTCTTAATTGAAGCGTCTATCATTTCTCAAGTGCAATTCAACCTACTATACAGGCGAATAGCCCTAGCGAACGTTGAAACTAAAACATAAAATACACAACAGCACAATTGTACACACATGAGACAAATATTTGCAATATGACATCTTCATGAAAGTTTTAAGGTGACAATTTGGTAAAAAATATTGATTTTTTGTGGAACTATACACCGATATTTCGGTTAGCTAGAAGATCATCAACCGGATTGATTGTTTTACACCGTAAAGACAACAGCAATACAGTACTGCCGTCAGATTTTCAAGAGACTTGTCGCCTTAATCTTGGACCTGCCATCCTCAGTGTTAAACTATCACACCTAATGATGGTCATTTAGTTGACAGAAATATCATTATAAAGTTCCACAAAAAAATTAATATTGGTTTAAGAATAGTTACTTTAAAAACTCACATGCCCTCTGCACCCTCTGCATCTTAATGAAAACAGGAATTTTAACGCCGAACCACTGGCGTGAATGCATATAAGGTTATTATCTGAAGTTTTCTAAATTGTTTTCAATCCTTTAAAAATGGAATTTAGTAAATAGAACTAATTTTAAAAGTAAGTAAGTTATGAAAATGCTAACTTAGCGATACCTTACCGTAATTCATTTATAGCATGCTTGGCTCTTGCCTTCCCATTGAGAAAACGTCCTGATCTTGTCTCTACTCCGTCGGTCTTCATTCTATATTCCAGCCATATGCATTCTATCCTCCACAACAACTGAAAATATAAAGAAATATTGCGTCATTTATACTGCTGTAAAAATCAACTCTAATTAAACTCTACAGAACTTTGAATTATTTTGGCCAATTTATGTGCTTATTTGCAATGAATATTCCTTATGAATAATTGAAAATAATTCCCAAGCCTATTTTAGTGGCTACGTAAAATGTGGTGGCTCTAGTAAATTTTGCGTAAAATGTGATCTTCTCTTTTGCAATTTATGGGTATCTAATTATGGCAAAAAATAATAGAATTACGATGTGAAAATGTCCCGTACAAATATCGTGAGCCCTGGATTGAAAATATAATTGGATGGTAGTTTCCAAGTTAATGATTCAGAAGAGTTCGTAATCTATTCAAATTATTAGAAAAAAATGTTAGACATACATAAGCAGTGACATTATGTTTTTTTTTATCCCGTTGTCTTAGGAAGGCTCGTGATTTATTTAATTACTACCCTGAAGAAAGAATGCCAGGAAGTATCAATCTCTATTTCAAATGAATTTTAATCTAAAACTTTACTTTCATCACTACTCGGAGAAAAAATTGAAGAGGTAGCTTTTTATCTGAATACTCGTAGTTAAGTTTCTCTTGAGTCATTCTTTTCTTGGCGAACATGGATCTAAAACTTACCAAGATTTTTTTCAGAAGCGAAATATTCTTTTTTTAATGAAGTTCTTAGTTCGTTGATCATTTCCCCAGACCTGATATCATTATTCTGAATTTCGTCAATCTAAATGTATGAATTTTGAAATACGCACTCCATGCCAACTCTTGTGTGTACGTACAATGACTGAAAACGATTACAACCAGTTTGAAGATCATGCATATGCCTACTCCTTAGTTTTTTCTTATAGTTTTGAAAGTTTTCTTACAACATGTATTGGTAAGTCCTGTTTGGGGTACATAAATAACGTGCGTGGGGGTAGATTTTATCAAAATATTTTATATTATTGATATTTTGAACAAATAACTAATTATGTATAAATAAGTCCGTGAATAAATGAGAGAAGTAAGTGTTACATGGAATTCTGAATCCATCTGACTCAGAATAAGCCACACTTACCGCTCCATATGTCACCTTAGTTATGTACTTCATATATAGGCTTTGTCTTTGGAAAATAAACAATTTACTTGCTTTCCTGGAAAAAGCCAATATTTTTATATTATTATTGTAGGAATGATTTTTTTTCAATACACAGTAAATTTAAAATAGCAATGCCTTACAAAATCTCTGGCCGTATAAATACTGTCATTCGCTAAACTGCTCCCTCGCTTCGGTGTATCATCTACCTACCTCTTATACAATGTCCGCCGTAACCGCTAGAGCAGTATACATTTCTCAGGTTAAACAACGTCACCTCTTGCACAATATCTCTTTCTCGCAATACACATACCTCTACCCATACTGCCGCCCCCATTCATTCCTCTTCTTTTGAACTCGGATTCCGACAGCTGTAGAAAAATATTCCACATGCGATTGCACATAAGTTATGCAGAAGTAGACGGGGACGTCGTGTTTTTGCCCGTGAGTAGTGAGGCTTAAGAGAGGACAGCGGGTGTGATATATATTTTTACCAATACAAACGATCCGAGGCGAGATGCGAGTGGTACAGATCCCTGCCCAGACTCGTAGGTATCTGGTTTCGGCTCTCCTAAATCCTGATTTTTTTTTCGTTTCTTTTCCCGGAATCATGGACGGCGATCTGAGATATAACAAAGAGGGCCATAAAATTTGCAAACAAAACCTTCATATTCTACACAAATGTTTCAAAGGAACTTTTATGAATAGTTAAAAAACAGCGTAAATATGTTGAGGATATATGGACTTAACTGGTGGCCCTTTGCAAAAAGGAATGACGAAATGTCTATTTTGCCTCACAAAGTAGTCTCGAAAGAATCATAAACTAGGCAAATCGAATCAATTCAGGAGATATTATTCGATTTATTAACAGGCATTATTGTTAGATTCTCAGAGTTAACAGGCGAATGGACGGTTCCTTATTTCCTCTTGGGCATCACTCTATTCGAGAGTAGATTGGTGCCAGCTATAAAGCACATCCCGACTGAATTATGGATTGAAATGCTCTGAATATATTGACAATTGCAGATTTAACCACGTCGACGGATGTAACTTTTTAAATTTTTTTAATTGCATTTCACAAAACTCTGGGCAATCGTGCCTTTCAATCACTACATGATAAACCTTTCACTCGTTTCATGAAGTGAAAACTTACACGACGGTGATACCAAATGGTAGGTGTCAAATGTTTTTAGAAGACGAAATAAATAGTTAATTTAAAAAATTAATACACTAATTTAAAACTTGAAAGCGTTTCTATTTTTTCATATAATTTTCATTTCAGTTGATGCATATTTACAACTGCTGGGGGCAGGTTTTTTATTCCCATGCATACCGACTCGCTGCCATGTCGCTGAGGACGCGCTGGACCTCACCTCTCACCTCGACGTCGTTGATTGTTACGGGTGACGAAATCTGGGTGCTCCACTTCACTCCTGAGACCTAGCAGCAACCACATGAGTGGCGGCATTCATCTTCTCTCAAGCCGCAAAAATTCAAACAAAACACAGTCTTCCGGAAAAATTATGGCAACTACGACTTGGAACCGAAACGGTGCATTGTTGGTCAACTTCATGGCTTACCACAATAAGCGCTGACAGGTGTTGCAAGGCACTTAAACAAATCAGACGGGGGATTCAGAACCAAAGAAGAGGAATGCTATGCGAGGGCCTTCTCCACAGAAACGCTCGCCCCCACGTCGCCCGTCAAACCGTCGCTCTCCTGCATTAGTTCGGATGGGACATCATCACCCACTCACCCCATAGTCCTGACTTGGAATCCAGTGACTGCCACTTGTTTCCTAAGTTGAAAGAACATTTGGCCCGAAGACGCTTCACCGACGATGACAAGATGAAAGAGATGACATCCATGTCTTATTTCTTCTTATATTTGTTAGTGAAAAATTCTAAAGACATCAATTTATGGTTTGATTACGAAAGATAAAAAAAATTAAAGTTATTATGAAATTCATACATTAGATATGAAGAATTTGGTACCCTCTTACGAGTATATTGGGATTACCTCTTGAAGAAATAGTACAGACCGACGTTTAATTTCATTAATTAAAACAGAGACAGAATCAGAAAGCATGAAAGTTACTTCCAATTACAGCACAAGCACGAACATATATAATTGAAGATGACGAAATTTTTACCAATAGTAAACATAAAAATATTTAGCGTTTTATAGTTCTTCCTTAAGTATCATTTAAAAACTGCAAAAATACCTTTTTTCTATATGTCGACTTTGCATAGACTAACATGTGAGGTATCTTCTTGAAGCTTTATATAAATATTTTAAGCCATTTACTTGATTTTGACTAATGTGTGTGCGTTTGAATGTTGAAATGCTGTGGGTGGGTTTAAATCATTTTGGCTTGAAAAAGGAGATTTTGGATTTAGGTGAGATATGCGAGACAAACGATGTATGTACACGTGAGCTGATTCATATTATTTTAATTCTGGTACAAAATTTTCTTCACTGCCAAAATTTTAACCTCGATGGATTCTAACTACTAGTTACAATACAGCATTTTAGTGAACATGGCTCTGAAAATTAGAATGTTTTTCTTGATGAATAATTCGCTATTCTTGTGAGACATAATATGATATTTTTCTAACATTAAGAGATTTCACATCACATTTACAGGTAATCTACAAGTTTATGAGGTTTTGTACGCTTATTAACATGTACAATGTATCTCCGTCAACATATACATACTGTACTTTGTCCTACGTGACTCACATCATTTCGCTCTTCAGTTCACATGACTTGCTACCTTAATGATAATCTTGGACGTTTTGGCAGTACAGTTGAAACGAAGTTGGACACGATAAAAAGTATGATGTTGATCTTGTGAATATATAAAATCCCAAGGTAAAAACAACTCATTCAGTACAGGGACGCTTGAAAATTTACTTTCAGGTTTATTATTTCGAAAAATGGCTAAATACATTTCTCGCTCTCTGCACCTGCGTGAGGAAATTAAGTGCTCACTTTTTGAACTATGTTAAACCATGGCATTATCTTGTTAACACAATTACACTATTTAAAGACCTTGCTAAAAAATGGGCAAACGCCTCGACGGTCAATTAGGATTTCCTCCTGAAGGACATACCGGTATTGACTATGGTTCAAAAGTTTCAGGCACCTACAACGTAGGTTTGTCCTTTGTAATAGCAATTGAGCACGGTTAAAATTATAGTGTATCCGTCATATTTACATCCGAATGGGGAAATTGATGTTCTCGTCGCCTCCTCCGTCATGATTCATGCCGCGGAAGGAATTTTTGTTTATTAATTATCGCCAATCTCGCGCTGCTCTCCGCGCGAAAAACACGATGCGACTCCCGTGATGCATTTGCAGAATAATTTTACGGATTTTAACCGGCCCGGCAAGCAAAAAACACGGGCGAATTACTTCATCCCCGTCGGAGGAGGAGGGAGTGGGGTGGTATGGAGTGAGTAATCTACGCCCCCTGCTTCCATACGTCGGGGAGGGAGGGGAAGCGTGCGCGGAGGGAATGGAACACGGGGAGTCATGCAAAAAAGAACACACTCAATACCTTTTCCACGTCTGCGTTGTCGCGGTGGAGGGAAAAATGCGTTTGTTTTTTCTCTTTTTTTGCGCCAATAATTCAACCGAGTGTGAGACGCCGCAGCCGTGCAAAGGGAAATTGGGCTACGTGTCGTCGTTGGCGTCGCGCGGGTCTCGCACGTGGACGGTGTGGGGAAGGAGGGGAAGAAAGACGGGCGAGTCGGCGTGGGCGAGGTGAGGGCGTCCGGAGAGAGGGAAGTTTTCGGGATTGCATATGCACGGGGCGTAAAGGAGAGAATACACGCTTCCCCGTTGAGTCAACCCTGTTGGCAGGAAAGGAATGACAGCGTGACATGGGCGCGTGTATTTTTTAAACTCCGGTGTTTCATATAAGGTTCCCCGTGATGTTTTTACCCTCAACTCCGTAAAACCCCCTACTCCAACCCCATCCTCTCTCTCTCTCTCTCCACGCTTGCGACGTTTCGACGAGATGCGGAACAAATGAAAAACGCCTGCCTCCTCTTCTGCCGCGCAAACCGTCCTCGGGTTTAGCAGAGAGACGCGTCGTGCTCGGAATTCCTTCATGATGAGTATGTCGCGGTACCTGTGGCCTAGCGTGAGCGCCGTATGTCATGTGTTTGTGAATGCCCAGCGGGGGAATCGCTTCCTGGTTAAAATGTAATGGATATCCGTTTTCATTGAGAGCAGACGGCTAAACTTCTCGTCGTCCAAATATTTTTTGTGACCTGGTCGGCACTTGTGAAATATAGCTGAGGTGCCAGCAAAGATAGATTCGGATGCATTGCAGCCATGATAAAATAATTGTTTTTTACTGGTTTTGCTACTTTAAACTGAGACAAATCGGGTTACAGTTTTGTTTCATCTGCTGCCAAATGATTTTTACGCTCTGAAACTGTTGCATTGTGCTGCCAAGTTGTTGGAGTCATTTCAGTAATTTACTATGACTCATTACATCCAATATATAGGTTTCTATAAGTCCATCATACGTTCACAATCATACGTTTACGGATATGACGCCGAAACTAAGGCTTGATACAAATTCTTTAATCCATTTTTTTAGCTAACGAAAATCACCGAGCTCATAAAAACACGTCTAACCTTAGCGGCTGTCACAGACAAAGTAAACAATGAGCACAGCTGAAAATTTTATCATACTTTAAGGGAATGTATTCCAACATAATAAAAAACAATTTGCCACGTGGACTCCCTAAACCCGTGAAATTTAAAAATCCCTTTATTTTCTGAACACACCTCGTATAGCTATAAAAGGTAATCTAACCATGGGTGTTGCTCAATCTAAATTTCAGTTGACATAAACGGTTTGGAGGTTCACGTCATAGATATTAGTGTGCAATGGTGTAAGCATAATGGATCACGTTAATACAACTAACGCAGCCATAGGAACGTGATGTGAAGAGAGATTGAATATGTTTGACTATGTGGTAGGAATGTGTGATCTTTCTCTATTCTAAAACCGATTCTATGAATTACTGTCAAACTTCTCTAAAGGTAAATAGGCCGCTGGCGAATAATTGTACCATTTTTCTTTGTAGAATTCTTATAGATCTAAATTGATATCTGACCATAAAAATATTTCCTTATTTAATTAAAGTAATCAATATAAGATTGAATTTATGTGAGAGTCATATCATTAAAATTTCTTGCGCTTTTTCACTTAAAGTAAATTACTCCAAAGTTTGCTCAATTTTCATCCCTTTACTCCATAGTTAAAGCACTTTAGCAAGATAAATAATCTTGAAAAGTTTGTCTTACGCCTATATTAATCAGATTTATCTTAGGAAATTCATAATTGACGTGTTAAATGACGAGGGTGTTTTTATTAGGTTTTCTTGTTGTGTCGATTAACTTAACTTTAAATTAGTTTCCTTTAAAATTTTCTTTCCCACTGTCAAAATATAAAAATTTAGAAATAAGAACACAAAAGAATACGACAAATTTATCAACGAGTATACTAAAATTTAAAAGGCCGGGGTGAGTGCATCTCACATTCAATCAATAGTTTTGTGTCTGAATATTATCAGAAGAGAGAACACATGCATGCAAAACCCTACCTTAGGGCATATAGATATATGAGAAACACTAATTATTAACTCATCAAGTAATTTATTATCGAGTCCCTTAAATACACCATATTGCTCGACGACTAACACTAATTTGCAGCGTTCGACTATATTCCAACCATGACGGGTCAGCCAGTTGCTCTCGCATTGTCACATGTTGACTTAGCCTACGTACTGTGCCCTCATTTATGTGTATTACGACCAAAATAGGTCCGAAATCATAGTATCGCAATTTGCTCAATCGACGCCTGAGCACAAGGCTGGCGCACGACGATGAGGTCGTCATCCTGGGACGTTTGAGAATTATTCATTTCGAGAGTGATACTGAAGGAACGGGTGCAAAGAGATGAAGAATGGGAATTCGTTTAAAGTTGTTACAAACACGAAAGCGATAATAGGAAATAAACACGAGGGTTCAGATTACGGTGGGAGCTCTCGTGGGTCTGACAGGAAATTAAAAGCGATTAAATAGTGGGTCGTTTACGGCAATAATCAAATCCCACTGTCCTGGGGATTACCCGTCATCGGTCGTGTGTCTCAATTTGGATAAGTGAGTTATGCATCTTTCAGGAGGCGACTGTACCGGACGGTGGCCAATATGTACCGCGGGCCCATATTTTCAGCTCCCTTGAGCATTGTCGGACGCTCGTTGACCGCCACCCTCCTCCCGGATGGATTTAGAAGGAGCAAAACAAAAGGAACATCAATTCCGGTAGCTAAATCTGGCGTCGATATCGTCGTCCGGGAGAAGTAAAAAAGGGCAGTTATATATCTGCGCCGGAGGGTAAAATTTGGGTTCTCTCTCTATTTTATCGCATAGGGATTAGTCATTTTTGAATGTGTGCCCGCTGGTCGGAACAAAAAAGAAGTATATTTTACGTGTCATTTACCCCAGACCAATAAAAACAAACCAGGTGGCATTTCTCAGCCCACCTCATTCTCTCCCCCTCTCCCCAGCACACGTCTACGGATTTCTCTGAGTGCCCTCTTTACCTTTCGTCTCGCCTACGTCCCAACGTCTCGCGGAATATACCTTCTTGCTAGTTGTAAATTATCCTTTTACCAACAAGTATTTTCCTTAACTTTCTCCCTCCATCCTTCGTTCTCATTTGTATTCGTCCTTTCTCCAGAAGCCCAATCGAAAATACAAATACACATAAATGGATTCAAATACATTATTGTTCTCACTGCAGGGCTAATCCAAACGCAGATTGAAAAGTTTCCAACGAAGTAATCGTCAACCGTTTCACGATATCTAACGGCAATATCATTTATAAAATAATAATATAACCGTCACCATTTTGAATGAAAAATGTTCTTAACTATTTGTTTATAGTCTAAAATCAATCATCGATCCAGTTTAATTTCAAGCACTAATTATATATTGATCGTTCATTAGTATTCCTTTCCAAGTATTTGTTGACTTCAGCCTTATATTTTTTCCAAACCAATGGTCAATTATGCAATGTGAACGTAGCTTATTAGAATATCCATTTGGCAGAATAAAAATATATAGGACTTATTTTATTTATGAATATTTTGACACCACATCACAAAGGACACGAACTCGTAAAACTCAAATTACGCATGAAAACTGTTACCCACTCCACCTTCAACCGAGATGACTCCTTGGATCAGCCCGTCGAACATTCACCCACAAATACACGTGCAAAGGGATTCCATTTGCTTTCCCTCTCGCTTTCCCTCTCGTTTTCTATCCATCCCAGAACGTATTCAACCCCTTGTTTGCATTCTGCTTTCCTGGAAATCACTATTCCTTTCCTTAGGATTCGTTTCCTTATTCCCCCTCGAGATTTCGAGTCCCTTCCCCCAAAATACCCGATCAGACTTTTTTCTCTGTTTGTTTCGGAATGTGTTGTCGAGTGATATCTCCGAAAAGAAAAATATGCATATTTCCTGCACCCCACATTTCCTTTCTGAGAAGCTGGCTCGCGATTTTCTCGCTCTGACGGCACGTAGAGAAGGAATTTACGAGGCGAGCGGTATTTGGCGCACGGGAGAAATTTGCACCTCTCGTCATTCCCTCCGAAAGCATTCACAGAGGGCGGGATTTGTGGTGTAAATGGGTTTCAATTCGATTGCGGTATCAGAGCGATGTATTTTTTCTCAAATGAGGAACAAAGGAATAGAGAGAGCTATATTGCAAAATGCTTTCAACCAAATGAAATGAAAGGCAGGAAAGCTTCAGCATAGGAAATAATGTAGACGCAAGCTTCTGTTCATGGCTGAATATTAATTATGTCTCAGTGTGATTGCCATCCTAGGCAATTGACAATAAGAGGACCTTACTTCTTGGCAACAACAAAAACAGAAATACTGGGTATCTCTCAGGAAGTATGGACCTAGTTGGTCCATAGAAATACATGAAGAAATAGTTATCTTTTGCCAAGAATTGTCACTGAAAGCGTTAAATATAACTGGAGATGACAGCATGCAATAATTCGAGACTGTTCTTTCTCGATATTACTATGTGCTAAAAAATTAGTTCAATCCAATGACAGTCAATTTTTTTAAGGTTGAAGGGAAAAATATTTTCACTTGTCGTTTTCTTACTTAAAAAAACAAAATAAAAATGTACTCAGGTTATTCCAACTAATGCCTGGGCAACCTATGGTTACTAGAGGTAAAAACATATCTGCTAGCATAATTAATCTAATCCTTAAAAAGCAGATCCATGTATTCATTCAGGAGAAAATTACGTCAATAAATTGTCCAATGCAGGCAGATTTTTAGTCAGTCTACGGTCTTCGGGTTGCATTTGATAATTCGGATAAACCTAGAATAAAATACAGGTTTAACTTTTAATTCTATGGTTTCAATGGTTAAAAATTCTAAATTTCCTATTTTTAGGCACTGTATCACTATAAGCCGCCAAAGATTGTCAAGTGGAAAGTTTCACCAATAGTAGGGGATAGAATGTACGTATCCACAGGGAGGGGCTGTTCACAGAGTACTGTATACGACTACAAAATTCGAGATATCCCAAAGTTAATTGCATGCCAAATCGCTTCCTTTTAACAGAATAAAAGATCGGTGGCATTTTCTTGGGAATATCTGCGCACCATCAATAATAGTTTACCAAGCTATGTCGAATGTAATGTGATGTGCCAGTCAGTGCATACGATGACTTGTTTGATGAGCGCAAATTACCAAATACATTTTCTGTGACGTATGTACGCACCAATGACAAAACTTGCACGGGTTATGCAGAAAGAAATGCGATGTAGTTTGGATTAAAAGAGCTAATTGAATATTTAAAGTAATACTAATAAGTAAAATATAGAGTTTTACCGGCAGTTTTTCTGTTTGATTTTTTTTCCTGGTTTCTTCCAGTTTTACCCTGATACCTGGACTACTGCTAAACTCTAAGCCAAAATATTGCAACCATTTTGTATGGACCGAACTGTGTCGGTATGTACAGAATATTATAAGAAAATAAACAATATCATACCAAAATTAATTTTAACTAATCATTAGATTAGATGGAATCAGTAGATTCTGACCGAAATTAGCGAATTGAAGAAGCTAGTAAAGACGGCTGGCGTCCAAAAAAACTGTTTAAATATTGGAAGTACCAACTCATATTTAAAAAATCAACGCTAAAGAGACCTGCTTTAAATTTATTACTAACGACATTTTCATGAAAGTATATTCATCTACTGAAGGCACGTCAACTATGGCATCGTGAGAATGAATTAAAATACAAGTTTATTCAGTTAAATTTGTAACAAAAGCCAAAATGGTACCTAAGCTTTGGTTTGAGGAGTTCCTTTTGCCTCTTACATGAACACTTGAGGGCACATTGGATAGCTATGGAGGATGAGAACACCATGTATTATTATCGCGACAACTAACGTGGTAGTTAATATCGGCAAAGGTCACAGAAAGGCCCCCGGCTAGTATATATGCGTTATCCACCCTCGTTTCACCAATCCGGATCCTCTTCCATCCCGCATATCTCCTGGTCACCCCTGCCCTAGGTTATCTCTCTCCCCCTAACATTATCCCCCGCATCTGTCACGGCCCCTCTTTGTCACTAACCGCCTATTCGTCTTCCCTGCCCGTGTCCACTGTCTCCCCTCATACTCCCGCATTCATTTCCCCCTCCCACACGTCCCAAATACTCCGTCCTTCCTCCTCCCCCTCCGTCTTCTCCTCCGCTTCCTTCCGGGACGATGGGGCGGGGGGGGAAGGAGAGGGGGACCAGTGATCCGATGATTCCCCAGATCGAGTTTCGGGCGGATGTATTGCCCGATGATGGTATTTCCGGACGCCGTTGTTGATTAGGGGGCGCGGGATTGCGCGAATTAGCGCAGCGAAGCGAGCGAGAGAGAGAGAGGGAGACGGAGATGCGTTGGGGCGTGTGTGTCATTCCAGTCTGATGGGTACGGAGGAATTGTTTAGGTTGGGGAAGGGGTTTGCTAAGAGTGGTGCGCGGATGTGCATAGCACCACTGCCTGCGTGCCACCCCTGGGGCCGGCTACAGGATGACGTCGTGTGACCGGCGGTGCCACCAACAGGAAGCGACGTCAAAGTTGTGAGGGTGGGCTGACCGGGATGCGTTGGCATTTGGTACGGGAGTGGCGGGGCAGGAGCGGGGGCTGGAAGCGCGGAGAGTGAGGAGATGGTGGAGGGAGGTCGGAAACGGCAGGAATAAATATTTGAGATTTTTTTAAGTTATATTTATTGATTCGGTCCCGTTATGCTTCCCCCGAGCTCATTGCGTTGCATCTACGTCGGGGACTGATACTCACGCTTAACGGTCGCGTTCGCTCACGCGGGGAGATAGAAAGAGAGGGACGCACGCCCGAGCGCGTCGAAAAGGAGGTACGCAACACGTTCGGAATATGGGGACATTTTGCATGTTCGTTTTCCCGTCCCCTGGTTTTGTTGATATTAAATCGTGTGCCGGGAAGTTCACGCGTGGAGAGAGCTTGATTGCAATGTGCAGAGCTTAAACGCGGTGGTATTCGTGAACGCGCTGATGTACCTCTTTCGGGGAGGGGGGGAGAGACATAAAATATGAATATTGCAAGCTTGGAAAGGGCGTTTACATTTAAGTACCAATTTCCGCAATCCATGTTGGATGCTATGAATACCCCAAGTGGGCCAATTTCACTTTGACCTAGTACCGATTTAATCAGTTGGATTTGTTACAATATTATCACTGACCTACATTTTCTGATTCCTGAGAATGAAATAGTGCCTCTTTCATCAGTTTGCATTTTACAGCCTGAGTGTAAAATACAAACTGATGAAATCTGAGTGTGTTTGTACATGTATATAGCGATGTGCCACGAGTTAATTATAACATGTGGATGTATTCTGGGAAAATAAAATTATGAGTAATATGGTTTGTTTTGAAAAATCACAAAAAGGAACTGTTCAAAATAAGAAAATAATTGTTTTATGTGTTTGATTTTGTTTATTCTTCCATATGTCTTTGACTAAGTTATTACATTTTAAAAGATTCGTAGTTAGTTATTTTTTAATTTTAATTAATCACAACTGCAAATTGATCAATAAATTTATCACTTCGCTCTACCGTTGTTTACCGGTATCTTTTTTTGATTCTTAACAGTTCTGTTCCAGTGTGTGTCCAACGCATTTTCTACCTCCGAATATACGAGGGTCATCCGGAAAGTAGTACCCGTTCGTGCCGCATGAAGTGCTGACGACGCGAGTAGCCGCTGGACGAGGTCAGATAGCTTCAGTGGCTTGTCTGCCTTCTCTGAGCCAAGTTGCGTGACGCTAGCATTGCCTGTGTTGTTTCTGTGATTGTTTACAATGTTTAAAAAAATTGAGAACGCCGCCAGTTGTGAAGTGAGGGCAGTGATTAAATTCCTCAATGCAAGAAACGTTCGCCCATGTGATATTCATCGCCAATTAAAGGAGGTGTATGGAGACAATGTAATGGACGAGTCGTCTGTTCGGCGGTGGTGTCGCAACTTCAACATGGGGAGAGGGAACACACACGACGATGAGCGTTCGGGGAGACCGTCTGTCATTACAGACCAACTGGTGAGCTCAGTTGACGAATTCGTGAGGAACGATCGGCGCGTCACAATTGATGACATCTGTGAGCATTTTCCCAATGTTTCTCGAACAATTGTTCATGAAATTGTTAAACACCATCTGCATTATGCAAAAATTTGTGCAAGATGGGTCCCTCGCGTATCTCAATGAGCTGGCGGCGAAGGACTATGCAGCAGGAATACAGAAACTTGTCACACGTTATGACAAATGCCTTAATTTGCTTGGAGATTATGTTGAGAAGTAGTTTAAAGTATCCTCTTTCAAATAAAATTTTTTATGTTTGTTAATATTTACTTTTGTGTCTTTATTTCACGAACGGGTACTACTTTCCGGATGACCCTCGTAGTTCAATGCAAACTTTCTCTCATTCTTCTCTAATAATATTCCATCCAATGTCTGCTGATACAATCACTTTTACCAGCCCTTTACGGCGTATTTCTTCGCAAAATATTTTGTTCTTAGATCTGCTCAACCAATTCTCCCAGTACACGTACGTAGCTATAAAAAATAGGATCGTCAAACAATGCATTCAGCTATTTGAACAATGTAGCTTTCACTTTTTATGAACACCAACTTCCTATGGAAAAGTCTTGATATTTTCGTGAATGCATAACACACTCGACTTCATCATGCGTTAGTCTCCTATCCCCTTCACATTTTAGAATGGTGTCCCACTTCGACTTATTACTGATGTTATTTCGATGTTTACGAATGGTACCGAGACATACGTTTCCAAAACGATTCGAACAATACATTGCCATTCACAACAAAGGAGGCAAGCACTCCAGGCACACCCATTAATCACCAATTGTTTGCAGCGCTACGAAAATAGATAGCAAATGCGAGGAGTTTTCCAGTTGAAGAACGTTCGATGGGCGTCCATCCAGCCTGAGCCTCCGAATCCATTCCCGTTCAACTTCCAATGCCCATCTTTTGCACAGCACCTAAACCCAAACCACAGTTTCACCACTTCGAGCACCACGTAAACAACGCATTAGCAGCGCAAGAGGAGGTTGGACGGGCAGGACGTTGTCCATTGTCACGGAAAGTTTAGGTAAACTTGCGGAGCATCAAGTATATTCGAATGGCGGAAAGGAGAGGTGTTTATTTGTTGCCGAAATTGTTTTGGGGTAGTAATCCGGTGGGGTTGTGCCTAGAAGTCCACAAAAGGCAGAATTGGGGCACGCATGAATAGTTTGTTTCTATCCTCGGTCAGAGGGGGGAAGGAACAGGTGAAATGCGACCGTCTCCCATCTACTCGTCCAGCATTTAGACAAGGGAAAGAGGCGTGAGCCGTGACGTACCCGAGAGTAGTGGAAGGGAAATGAGGACTGATCGGTTTCCTGGGAAATAAAACGAGAGTGGGGGCTTTTCCGATGGCTAAAGCCTCTCTCTACCCTCCTCCTCCTCCCCCCCACGAACCTTCCTCCATCACTCCCAATGGAATGACGATGAAGGGGGGGGGGATGAGTTTCCGTGTCAACGCCGTAACGTCCCAAATGTCTCCAATTGACGCCTCACGAATGTGAATGTTTTCGCACGGCGGGCGCAATTGCAGGACGGTTCCATGAACTGCTTTCCCTGCTCACAGGTTGTCGTCCAAGTGTGATGTTCCTCCATGGGATTCCGCCGGCCACGATTTGTCGCAGATTGCCTCCTGGCGAAACGTCGAGTGCTGACCACGCGTTAGATGAGCGGACCTGCAATCCCTCTATTAGTGCGGCAGAATGATTTCTTTTACAGATTTTATGGGTAATGCCCCCTAGATTGTACTCCGGATGTTTAGGACACATGGATACTGGTGAAGTGAGTGGAGAAGAAGAAATCTCATCAGATGGCAAGAGTGTGTGCTTGACGACTGCAAGTAGAGTCATTCAATTGTCATAGATAGATAGATGGATATCTTTATGTGGGCACAATTGAGACCAAATGGTCCCTTCCTCCATGTAACCCATCGTCATATACATATCATAATAGCCATAAAATTTATAAAACCTGAAAACATATTATATCTATAATATGTGTATACCAATACGTGTATACACATATTATAGGTAGACAGACATATATTACGCACATATATGCAAGTCATACTGGGTATTCGGTGATTGCAAACATTTCTAATATAATGTTGACCGAATGATTTGCAATGTACTATAAATTCTAATTATTATCATAAATCCTTCGTTTTAAAAACAGATTATGGCAATTTCAACGGCTATGTTTAAAAACATTTAATTAAAATTTAAAAAGTATACCTACTATACTTAACGGAAAATATACTGAAATGTATTTTGTGAACTTTTACACCTCCTGAATGATAGTGATTCTCACGCGCAAAGTAAAGGTTCATGGCGGATAAGCAAGTCTGGGCATAATGGAATCACATTCATTCAAAATGAACTAGACAGTTATCCAAAGAAATTGCGGGAGATGCTCCCACAGTAACTTTAAAGGCGTTATCCCCTAATGTGCGTTACTATGCAACAATTTCAAAGTGCGAAAATCATTTGCCTTGACTGGTATTCGAACACGGATCCCTCGATATCCAGATGACTGCTTTCGTTGTCGTTGAACTCGGAAACGGTTAATGCGAAGGGATCGCATTTTGATATTGGTAGTTATGATAAACTAGAAACCTCAAGCCATACTTAGTAAAATATTGGAAATTGATAAATTCAATGTTTCAATGTCATTTTATTTTTCTTAGCGAATACACATACTAAAATAATAATACATTTTAAATACATTTATTCCCAGATGATTTGAAAGTAACCACGTAAATTCATATGGTATGAATGGTATAATTTTTCGTAAATTATTTACGCCGAGGAGAATTCATCAGGCTCTTTAGGCGTGAGAGGAGCTCCTTGGATATGTATTACCAAATACCACGAATGTGGCAACCGACTATTTCATTGAGACCTCGACTTATCTTCATTCGGTCGGATGTGGCCCATACCACTCTGCCGCCTCCAGCATTTCCCTTAATATCCACCGGCGCCCTTCGGAACGCTAAAATAAGTATGCAGGGAAGCACCGCTGAATCACCCTCGGTTAAGGAGAGAGCCTATCGTCTTCATAGAGCATAATACTTCGAGGGAGTGTTGCGCACTCAGAGATACCTCCTATTCCATCCCGGGGCGACTTAAATGAGCGGGAGAGCCTCATCCATTATTTGGGGGACTGGCCGTGGAAAAAAGGGTTATGGAGGTTTGCTGCGGCTTCGGGGCAGTAGGAATCCAAAACCTAACGAATCCAACCCTTCCTCTCCCTCTACGAGAATTTCGGTCGAGGTAAGAGGAACCGAAACGAGCTCCCGAGGATAAAATAAAAGAAATGAGGGAAAAAACAATCAACGCACGGCTCCCGTAATCCTCTCTCTCTCTCTTCCTCCCGCCTTCTCTCCACCGTGTGAGCTCCCATGCAATGTTAAGCGTGCGGAGGCGAAACTTTTAACGCCCTCCACTCTCTCACTACACTCCTAGCACCCTCTCATCCCACTCCCCTCCCAGCCCTCCCTCCCATTGATCCCTTCCCCACTCCACTGCCATGACTAAGGACCGACCTTGGCTGCGGCAATTCTTCTCATCTCCTCTCAATGAAACTCACTTTCCCTACCACGCATGAATAGCGCCCGCTGATACTTTCACCCGTTCCGTCTTCCTCGCTTAATCTCCCGCTCTATATATTGGAATCAAAAGGGCACGGAACTACGGGGATGGGCAAAGGAAGTATTTCCACAGGGAATGCGTGGAAAAGAGATGGAGCAGGAAGGTAGTAGAAAGGGAGAGGTTCAGGGAGTATGTGGGACGGTGAGAGAGGAATATTATGGGAGGGGGTTGGTTTTCGGTGAGAATCCTCGCTCCCTTCCTCTCCCTCTTGGGTACAGAGAAAGCGATTTCCGCAGTTTCTGCCAATGAGGTTGGCGGCTGTCTTCCTAGAATTCCCACGGTTTTTGCAGTGAGAGGGGAGGGAGTGGAGAGGAGAAGGGAAACATTGAAGCCCCATTTGGACCGCCCGACCCTCGCACCCCCTGAGCAGATCATACTCCTTCCATCATGAGCACTGAGCTCATTTCGCTCCTCATTTCCTTCACGCACTTACCCACACTCAGATTCCCTCGGCTTCTCCATCCATTTTTTTCATTTGAACTATTTTAAACCCTAAATCTCTATGTTGGTCTCCCTAAAGAATTTCTTTCGCAGTTTTGTTCGGGCTGAGTACTATAGTGCGTGCACGTATCCAGTATTACATCTCCAAGTTTTTGGTAAAAATTGGAGAGGTCAATCAAAAACTACGGTAAACATTCAAAAGCAACGGACACATTTTCAATCGAAACGTAGGGACTGGTAAGTTCAGTCATGGAAAACTTGATTTGATGTTTTCAAGGCTACGAGTACTTTAATTTCAAATGTGCAAGGTTAGACTCGCATCACTTAGGTTTACTTTTAGCTGTCAATCATTGCGTATCACTTTCCTTTACTCCAGTTCAGGGAGGGGTTTACACATAAGCTCGGTTGGAGTAAATAACAGCTGGGGTACTCAACGAATGGCTGGCATTAACGAGGTGCGACATATCTCAGTATTTTTTATTTAATGATTGGCTGAATTCAGACATCAAAAATCTGCTCTCTCTCTAATTCTACCCTCCTCAAACACTGAAGGATTTATCGCCCTACATTTCAAATTACTCGGATTAAAAATTTGGTACCTTGGCCCTCCTCTTGGGGCCTTCGTTTCTAATTTCCCTGCTGGAATAGGTTCTCCTAACATGCCTTATGGTGGTTCCGATCTCCACCACATTGCCTTTTCCTCATCTATTGCCTTGTGTCCCTCGTTTCTCACGTTATATGCCCATTCTGAGTTAAGAAGAAAGCCAAAAATTACTATTTAGGAATCTAGGATAGTTTCTCCCGAATATTTACAAATCTCATTTGATTAATCGATCATTCTAACTTGCTGGTGTGGTAAGTTGCGTGTTAGCCCTTTGGTAGAGCGTTCAGTTACTACCATAAATGCCACGAGCTCAATTCATGGCATTGCTTCCTGGCATTCTCCGCTAAAACTTAGCTATTTGATCTTCCAGTCACCTAGCTGATATTCCTGGCAATTCACAAGCGACACATGAAGTGGAAACATGATTCCTTTTATAATGAATATGAATATATCAGAGAGCTTTATTTTTACTTATGTTATCGACATACGGGTTGAAGGTGCTTAGTATTTACACGTTCAAGTAGCTGCTCCTCCAGAGTAACAAAACTTAAAAACAATGGAGGAGGAAATAAAATCAATCGTGTTCATTCTAGTTAATAAAGAATTGACTTATATTATCTCTTTTTGCTGATACTGGAAACTTAGAAATGTTGAATTTTAAGAACAAGAATGAAAATTTAAGAAACTAATTCGGTAATCAAAGAAACAATTATACAATTTGTAAAGGTACAGACCCTGTGCGTCCGATTTTTCAATGACCAGTGTATCACTTAAACTTGCTTACTTACTTCTGAGTGCTCCTTAAACTTTCACATTCAAAACTACACTACACTCTGAAATAGAACCTTTATTAATAGATTCCAAGTTCACTAAAATATAAGTTTACTAAAGCTTAGAGCGGAGGAGGAAAATTTTAAAAATGTATGATCTAAGAAAAATAGGGGAAGGCCTAGAATGAAGTATGAGAATCAGGGAATGTGAAATGTCGGTGAAAGGAGCAGTGAGAAAATGAAAACCTTGTCAGGATACAAGAGTGTCAGGGGAGTTATTACAAACCAATCCCCGGATTGATAACTAGTGATGATGACTGCTTTTTCATTCTCATAAACTGTTTAAAACCCAAGTGGAAAATATTGGTGTAATTTCAAGATAGACTTACTTCTTTATCAAACAGCGTATGATCCGTTCATTAATCTGTTAACTAGTTAGCAAAGAGATCGCCGGCTCAAATCCCGGATTGGTAAAGATTGTTGCAATTCCACGTGATAAATGTCCATGTTCATGCAAATTCTCGTTCATGTCAAGGGTTAATGTGTTCTACGTGTGAAGTAAACTACATTTTACTGCTGCCATTTATAATACCACATTTTTTCCTAACGCATCACCATGTCTTCTCCACATCTTACCTTCTTTACATTATATCACTGACCCCCACCTCGTAATGTGAATCTGGGCATTGGACAGCGGGTAGATTTTCCACGTGATAATTGTGTGAGATTGTCAAAAGCGACCTCAAACCTTAACCCCGAAATTTCCGACGCTTCCCCTTCATCTCTCCGACTTCCTCCACTCGTACCTCGCAAGGCAGGGCCGGCCTGCGCCTCCGATCGCCCTCCCTCTCGGACGACGCTCCCAGGAACTGGACGGGCTCTCGCGGTCGAAGTAGCCGCGCAGTCGTCCGGGCGGAAACAGATTTGCCATTGTGAGTGTACGGATCCAATACTTAGTGCAGAGGAGGCTCGTTTGGGCATGAATGAAGGATTGACGATAGGCATGAAAGGGGGTTGCCTGGGAGCTATTCCCGTGGATGGGACTAAAATGGTTTAGTGTTCAGCGAAGCGCATAGAAGGTGGCGGACAAACGGGAGAAGATCGATGGCGCGAGAAAAAACTAGCCCTGAGGGAGAAATGATGTGGAAGGGAAGGATGGGGATCCTCATTGTTCCTTAATCAGGCCATCCAATCAACGCTAATTCGCTAGGTTTAAGTGCAGGTACTCCATGACGATACCCCTGTTGAAAGATATTAATGCTAAAGAATTAATGCCAATGCTTTGGGCTGTATAAAAAAATCGGTTTGATTACCCTAGGTGACTACAATAACTCAATAAATAATGCATAAAACGAATGATTTACTCTATATGAGAATTCTTTCATGCGCTTTTGTCCAGGTTTTTAAATTATCAAATACTGTTTCAACACTATTTAATGATTCATAATTGATCGATGATGACGCATGAGGAGAACTCCATATTAACATACATAAAATATATTTATGAAATATATTATTGCTTAATAAGGGGGATCTGAAAAGTGCTCGACCTCATGATGACAATGATAAATTGTTTTCAAAAATGTTTCATTTTTCATCATGATTGCCTCGTATATAAATTTTAACGCTCTAACCGACAAAGTTATATGAATTTACACAGGCATCTATATGACATCATTGAGCGATTCCCAAAGTAGGACTCGATCGCATTAAGCTTGGATTTGATGGAATGCATTGATTTTGAATAAATTCAGATTCATTTATTTAAATTGCTAGTTTGGAAAAATAATTCCCACTGAGCGCATAAATGTGTAAATTACTTGAAATAAATTAAATAAAAGAATTATTTTTTTGTGAACTTAAAATGGATTGCGTTAATGTACTTACGATAGTTACACTTGCAAGTCTATATGAGATAGGCAACAGGAAAGAAGAAAACCACTACGGCATGGACGTGAAATGGAGAAGAGGTAAACTTTATGCTGCTCATACTTGCAGAATACCCCTCGAGACGTCAACAATCGAGAGAGAGAGACAGGAAGACGAAGAGAATATGCGAGGAAACCCATGATAAAAGAATGCCACTGAATCAAGAGAGAAATCAAAGAGCCTTCCACCCATCAATGTCCTACCTCGTTTAAGCCACACTTGTCTGGAGAACTCCTATCTATAACGACCGCAGAGGAAGGGGATTTTTCAGCAGTTACAGGGCTTTGGAAGAGAAGTGTCCCGTTGGAGAAGTGTTCTCGTCGACCGACGCGACGGTGGACAGAACTTTTTGAGGCACGGACTCGCACGCTGCAGTTCACTCACACAATACATCCGCGAATTCTCCTCTATCCCTCTTCACGAGAGGGTGGAAATGATCTACTTCGGCGGGAGAGGTTGAGGGAAAAAGTGGGAGATTAGATGGAGAGCAGAGTGAATTGGAGCGGAGGACCCTCGGGGGCGGATATTTGCGAGGTGGAGGATGATGGAGAGGTGGAGAGGACTAAGAGACTAGAGAGAAAATAGAAGGAGAACGATAGGAAATGGATCGGTGGGGGTGGTGATTCCACGGGAGACAAACCAAATATTTCAACGACCAGAATATTGCTGGACTATGAAACGAGAAAAGGGGAAAAGAATGAATTATCATGAGCCGGGAATTAATATATATTTTCAACGTGAATAAAAAATATGAAGATCTCATTTATCAAACTACGCATCAATAAATATCTTAACAATCTAAAACATCCATTTGATGAATTTAAAAGAAACCCAAGAGTTAAACGTTTGGGTGCATTCAGTCTTCTAATGTTTACAGGCTGCGTTCCAAAAGTAATGCTTTTATTTTTTTTAGCATTTTATACAACAGATTTTCACGAACACTTAAACTTTTTCAAAGTAGTGTCCTTGGGCCTTACACATTTTTTTCCAGTGAATCTGCCATGACCGGTAAGCGCCCTGAAAGGCGTCTTCGGGGACCTCTTGCGTGGTCTTCGTCACGGCTGATTGGATCTCTTCTATCGACGAAAAATGGGTTCCTTTCAGGGCTGCCTTAATCCTACAGAACATAAAGAAGCGTAATGGGTCAGACTATAGGGGGGTTGGGGCAGCGTTGGTACCGGGTGCTTGGCCAGGAACTCGCGGACTCGTAGCGCGTTGTGGCAAGGCGCGTTCGCGTGTTGGAGTTGCCAGGTAGCGGAGATGTCTTTTCTCGTCCTGATGACCCTTTATCGGAGTCTTTACAGCACATCCACATAGTAGTTAACTGTCTGTACTTGAGGAACGAACTCCTTATGGACCACTCCTTTACCGTCGAAAAAGATAATGAGCATTGTTTTCACTTTTGATTTCCTTATTCTTGGCTTTTTAGGCTTGGGGGACTGGTCGGTGTGCCACTCAGAGCTTTGGCGTTTTGTTTCTCAACCTCTTGTTTTGGTCGTATTAAAAACCCAGGCTTCATCACCAGTGATGAAGTTGTCCAAATAATCAGGTTCATTTTCAATACGTTGCAGAAATTCATTTGAAATTTCCACTCGTTTAGTCTTTCGTGACACGATTGGCACACAGATGTTTAGAATAACTGACGTCCTACCGCTTCCATAGCTTGGAGAGCACTTAAACCGGTTTCGCGGCAAAGCTTTAGCGTCCCTCCCACCTACTCCAAGGGATTGGATCCCAGTCAAGTCGATAGGAGCGGCACAGGAAATTTAATTGCATTAGTTTTGGAACGCACTATTTATTTACATTAACAAGGTACTAGCAACTTTAACACTATAGAGGTGAATTAGTATAATTCGGGTACCAAGATCACCCAGGAGAGCAATTAATGATACTTAGACGGAAAATTTACCATATAAAAAATCGATCAAAGTACAACATCAAATTACTTTCTCTGATTTAGATGAATTCTCGAAAGATATAATTAAATAATTTCCTAAAGTGAAGTTTCTTTCCTTCGCTTTCTTTAGAACTAGAACGAAAAGATATTTTTAATTCTATTGTCACCAAATCTACATTGTTTACCCAAAGTTTCTTTTCCTTCCCTCAAACCAAATCTCCCAGAAACCCATCAGTATTCTTTCGACGACGACCCATTCTGCGAATTGGTTTGCTTCGTTAGAATGGGTAGTCGAATGAAGACACCCACAGGGCGTCTCTTTTGCCCTGGCATTCTTGCGCAACCAAGCCCCCTCTTTACTTCTTCATCCCCCCATGCATCCTGTCATTCCCAAAACCCGATTTAAAAACTAGGAAAACACCCAATACTTTCTCTACTAAATATATCTATCTTACGTACAATCAATCGATGCATAAAAATAGGTTATTGAATGAAAAATAAAAATGTTCCATGCCCAAACTTGGGAGCATTTATTATAAAATAATTTGTAAGCCTACAAAAAGTTACTAAATATTTAAGTATTACTAAATCACAAACAAAGGGTAACAAATTAAAACGGAGGGATTTTTACTTAAGAGAAAAAGTTGATCGATCTTCAAATTTTTCTGCAATGATTTCAATGTTTGAGACTAGATTTCAATGCTAAGACACAGACAGGATCAATTTCAATGCTTAAAAGCGATTCTGTATTCCCTCTCTGGAATACAGGATAGATATCATTAATGCATATTTTAGGCAGACGAATAACGAGTAAGTTTCATTAGTACAGTATGTAGGGAATATTTTGCTATTTAATGGCAGATATATCTTTAGCAACATAGATAATTAGTGGAAGTTGGCTGTTTTTTTAGGACTGGATAAAGATAATTATATATATATATATATATATATATATATATATATATATATATATATATATATATATATATATATATATATTATATTAAATTATAAGTCTCTTCATCGAAACCATTAAAAATGGAGTGGAAAGTTTTGCTTTTGATTGAAAAAGGATGAAAAATGTGATTGCATCTAATTAATGAAAGAAAACACTTTCGAAGAAGACATCGCAAATTGGTTAGGTAGACAAAGACACGAAGAGAATTAAGTCACCAAGGTGCCACTTAAATTTTTAGGCAACGTAAAATGATGGAAATAATAATTTCCTGACTGAAAATACGGCAAAAGCATATGCCGCCACCCCTGGCCCAATGTGAGAAAAAAATCGTTATTTTTGAGGTCTAATCTTGTCAGTTTTGAGATTATTTGAGCCCCGGAGTGCATGTTGGTAAATACGACTGTTATAAAATTAGCAAAAACTCCTTTGGCTCGAATATGCACTGTCATTATTCGAGCTATGAAGGGTAGGAGCGATTTGACAGACCGAAAGGAATGATTAAAATGGAGGGATGAAAGGTCACCTCAAGTTAGATAAATGAAGCGAAATATTTTAAAGGGTGGATCATGGGAGGAAAAGAAGAAGGGGAGGATGCGAGAGGAAGAGGAGGTTGTGTATGCTTGCGGGACAGGGAATTCAAGTGATTCCTGCTGCGAGAAGCAAGCCCGCTCACAGGAAACGGCAGGAGGGAGGAAAGACGAGGAAGGGAATTTGCCGTGAAATTAATTTGGGGCGGGAACATAATTGGAAGCGGGAAGGAGAGACCGGTCTCGGAGGAGGAATGAGATGGGGGAACCATTCGGCTCGATGCCTGCGAGTGTAGTTAGGGTAAAGGAGATTTAATGCAGCAAAGATTCACACACACAAGCGGCCGTAATTGCAGATAAGTTAAAAAAAATATTTAATGCCCTGAAGGTAGCGACATGGTACATCCAACCTCGACTCGCTCACCCGGCGATTTCTCCTCCCTCTATCGCTCCCTCATTGCGTGAAAGGAGTTATGAAAGAAGACGGAGTGGGCACAGAGGATTCGCGGGAGCGGTTTGACGAGGACTGAGTGAGGAGGAGTGGAGGTGGGTGGCTGTGTTTCGAGTATTGAGGAAGGGAAATGTGTATTCATGGCGCAGGTGGAGATTGATGAGCCACGGAGGCAGGGGATTGATATAGCATCGGAGTGGAGGAGTGTGCGAGACTGAAAGGTGCTGCGGAGTCAATGGATTTCGTGGCATAGCGGAGCGAGAAGGCCTGAGTGTGTGTGTGTGTGTGTATTTAGAACGGCGCCCGAATAAGTGTGGCGAGGTTAATGGCGTGGTCGGACGGAGTTGAAATAGTAAAGGTTTTGAGTGGATTCAGGTGGATTTCCGCCATGTAGAGGGAGTTGAATGCGTAGGTCAAGTCTAATGCGATTGGACTTCAAACTGGAGGAATGGAGCTTTCAAAATTGGTGAACAAATGCTGCTTTCTGCTCTACATAAATATTAGCTCTACGGCAAATACGGTGCTCTTTCATTAAGGATAAAGGCATTCTCAATTACTTTATTTATATATTTTCGATGAGATTGACGGCTACATCTTTTATTGATTTTTGACTAATGTGAAAAATGCATTTTCAACTGGAACTAGTTAATATAAAACATTTTTGAAGCAATATAAAACGATGAGTTCGTAATTTTTACTATAAATTTGGAAATACTGGTCATTTTATAACCGAGAATACGTGAAATGTTTGATAAAATTATATGAAAAACGGTCCCTTATTCACAGTAGCATGTTCTACTGAAATTTTCACTTAGCTCTCGAACACTTCAACAAAAAGTATATAAAGATCATTGAAAATTCCAGTGGTGATTAAAATAGTTAGAAACAGTTTGATTTAATCAGTTATACTTGGCAAGCATTTTTTTGCTGAGAATTATTTTAATTTCTAATGGAAGCATGTGGATGGGTGAATATATGCATCTAGTTCCTCATTAAAGTCAGGATAGTCATTCCTTATTATATTTTTCTCTGCTTATCTCTTGTTTTCTACTTTTCAAATCATTCTGTCGAAGTAATGGTAAGAGGTTTGTTCAAATTTTTTCCCGAGACGTTGAAGGCATCAAAACGAGTGCATAACGTCTTTTGCGAGAAAATCGCTCAGAAGGATGCTTTAATTGCCTTAATGAAGAGAAGAAGTGGACATGAAAGGACCTCCAACGCGCATTATGATGCAAGTAAATCAGACCTCAATTTGCTTTTTAATATTTTGGTCTCTTACTTCTCAGCCTCGCTTCCCTTTCTCTCTTCTTCGCTACAAATCTTCTTATTCCCCAGTGGTTCCCGTCTTAATCTTCCTCACACAAACTACCAACCACCAATCGCGTGCAACGGGCACTGGGATTCTTTCCCGTCCCGCTCTTCAGGTCAACCCACATCTATGTTCCAGCCCGTGGAGAGTAGGAGGACGAGGGGGGATACAGAAAGACGTGACCAAAAAGGGCGTAATAACTCCCCCGCACACCTCCTCTTCCCTCGCCACGGGAACGCGAGGAGTGTGGGATGGGGAGAGAGGGGCAAGAGGATCTGCTTCGTAGTGCGGATGGGGATCGGAGAAAGTGGAGGGTCTGACGAAAAGCGGAGGAGAGGCGAAATTGTGGGAGACCGTGGATTTGTGGATTTTACGGAAGGGGAGAGTAGGGAAGGGAGGAGCATGTAACATTTTCCTCTGGTGGGGGGCCGGAGAGCCGAGAGGAGGGAAGGGGAGACAGGTGGTGAAGGCGGCCTGCATCCACCACGGTTTTCGAGAGGTAAACCCCACACGCTAAGAGGAAGGAGGACCGGGCGGGGGCTCTGGTGCTTAGAAACAAAAGGCAGGTAGGTGGCTGCTGAGCCAGTGTGTATGTGTGCGCGGGTGTGCCTGCGCGCTCCTGTGTGGGAGTTGAGAGTTGGTTGATGGGGTGGTTTTCGGGAGTGGAGCGGGAAAGACTGAAAAGGCATTCAAAGGGGATGGCCGTGGGGCCATTTGGGATGTGAAAATGATTGCTTTTGGAGATAAGTGCTGCTGTATAAGGAATTACGCTCCCATAAATGCCCTGCTCGCGTGGGTTGAGGGGGAGAGGGACGCGGAGGGAGGGTGGTAGCCGAAGAGTGGGGAGGACGGTCGACATTGGGATGCGGAGAAGTGAGGGAAGCGGTTAGATAGAGGAGAGGCGCAGTCATTGGTCACGTCTCTCATTCTCCATATTACACGTCGTGAGGCTTATATTCAAAAGCCGCGCATTCTGTTTTCCGTTTTGGTGAAAGGACTCTGGTTCCTTGCTCACTAATGTTAAGGGAATTCGGAATTTTCCAGAAAGCGGGAAAGCCTTTATTTTATTTTCTGAATTCGAGTGGGCTTCATTACCCTGGGAAATAAAGTCCAAATGGGAGGTAATTAATTAGCGCACGTACCAAGTTAAAATTTTTGTTCATAATATAAGCTATCGTAATTTCATGGGAACAGTACAGGACGCAGAAGGGCGCAGGTTAATTTTAAGTTGAGATCGATCTTCTCATCTCGTTGAAATAATGCAATATATTAAAATAGAATTGATTAGTAAAGATATTAAGTTTCTCCTTTGGAAAATAATATTTACTGATCAATGAACAGCATTCAAGGGTGAATGAATACAAAAGCTTCGCAGTGGTTATCGGTTTAATATGTACAATGTTTGAAGAGAACTTATTACCACCTTATTATTATTATTTTTTATCATTGTATGCTCCTGGATTAAAATTTATGGGGAGTCTTTTGCGATGTAAGTGTGGTTCATATGAGAATCATTAGTTTAAGCACTAACATTAATTTAGATAAGAATGATCTCCAAATAGACTAGGAAAAACAGAAAATCCAAAGAAATTAATTGTAAGGAAAATGTACTAAACGAGAATCATTCACAAGAAGGAATAAGTAGATAACGTATATAATATACGTGTACATAGAAAATACTTAGGTTTTTTCCCGAAATCAGTAGAAGGCGTTGGATACCTTAGATGGAATAATGGGGCAAACTTGGATTGGAGAAAAAAGAATGGAATTTGAGTCTGGGAACAATAATTGACAATGATGAGAGAGCATTTTTGCCGTAGATAAGATTTTACATACTTATTCTAGATTATATTTTTAGTGTATTTTATTGATCTGAATCAAATACTCGAACACGCAAAATTAAAACTTTGGAAAACAGGAAATACGAAAGGATATCAATCAAATTATTTTTTTGAAGATGATTCATAAATAACGAATTCAATTCTCACAGCATTCACAAGAGCATACGAATCAAAATCGTAAAGGAAATGTAATGAAAGATTAATTTAATGATAAGAAATAATAGAATATTGAATATAAAAGGAACGAAATTGAAACAAGGAAGAAAAGATGGTAGAAGGACCAAGGCAAGGAAGAGGTTGATACGCTATACAAGAAAAGACAATAATATTTAGGATGTTCAAAAGATAAAACGATAAACTACTCAGTCGAATGTATTCAAATGAGGACATCTCTCAAAACGATAGAGATTCAATGAAGACAAAGAGCAGGAAAGAACACTATGGCAAATACAATAGATCAATACTTACAGAACCACATACACACATATATACATGTGTATGCATGTATATATGTGTGTATGTGGTATATATAGGGCTTAGCGCGGCATATATGTATATATATATATATGTATATATATATATATATATATATATATATATATATATATATATATATATATATATATATATCCCTCTTAGCGCGGTAGGAAAACGTTAAAATAATACCTTATCGTTCGTGGAAAAAATGATATCTTAAATCTATTTGTTCTACTCCTATAGATTCTATTATGATAAACCTTTTTTATATAATATTGTCGCGGTAGTCCAGTGGGTAGAGCGGTGGACTGCTGACCGGAGGGTACCGGGTTCGATTCCCGGATAAGGCACTCTGGGCACCCGCAGCTCCACCCAAGCTGTGTGACTTTTCGGGTACCAGATCTTCTTGGGAAACCATAACCGGCACAGGGAAAGGAACTGGTGCGTGAATTTCACACGCCGTCGGGCTTAGTACTGGGTGAACTCAACCATCACCTACTAAACCGACCTTCGGATTGATTACTGTGTTTATGGTTATATATATATATATATATATATATATATATATATATATATATATATATATATAAAAGCACCAATATGTCTTTAAAATAACTCCCATCCTTATCCCATCAGATCTCATTCCTACGTTCACACCCTCATTCCTTCTACCTTTGCTCTTTTCACCTCTAGAATTACTAATATCTCCTTCCTTAAACGCTACCTTATTTGGTCCTGCCTTTTATCTTGCTCTTATTGTAAATCTCTGGTCCGATTACACTATTTGTTTTTATTCTAAATTTCTTGTTTATCTAACCCAAGGTAAAAGATCATTTTATTGAGCCCTCATTTGTGCAACTAAATTAATAAATATCATTGCTGATTTTCTAAAGGACCGAGGAAAAATGAAGGAAGACATTTTTGGGGCAAAGCTGGGGAAAGGACACTGGCTGGAAGACTTTGTTAGGTGAATTTTATTGAGAACCTGAATAACAGAAAGTCATTAAAATGAAAAGACCATACAGGTAATCTACCAGGCCGGAAAGGTTTTTCTAAGAATCATCAAAATAAAGCTTGAAAAGATGGAAAACTAATTGGTAACAAAATTCCAGGCCTAGGAAAAAGAGGGGAAGACGTGACTATGGATGGAAATGAATGGATTGCATACAAATTAATTAGATCGGAGGTAAAGACCACAATATTTGTTCTTGAGCCAAACTGCGCAGATGAAAATAGAGAACCCGGACATCGGAATGGGAAATAATAGAAAACGGAATTTTACAGAAAGGTTAAGCTTTTGACCACTCTTAATTAATCACTATTAGAGAAAATTTTTTATTGCGAATGAAAATTATTGGAGTAGGGAAAAATTTAGGCGATAAGCAGATGAAGTTACATTGTCTGTAGTTCAGAGTTTTCTACTCAGTATGCTTAGAGAATTCTTTCACTGTTGACCACATTACAGATCCCTCAAGTATCAGAAAAGTCAAGTGAAGCTGCAAATAATTAAGCTGGGATAAGAAAACTGGGAAGAGTTATTACTTAAGCAGTATTTAAATGGGCAAAGAGAAGACGATAAAATACTTGTATATTAGGAATATGATTGCTTATACGAATGAAATAGGTATTAATAAATAGGTAATATTCGAGGGGCTTTCAGTGGAGGCAGACGGATAATTAGTATCGAATTTTATGGAGCATAGCATTTTATGTCTCCGAAACCTTATAATTAAGATGGGAGGATTGGCGTGGATACTTCTGAGACGTGGGCATCGAAATGGATGGATACCATAAGCTGGATAGAGAGAAAGATAAGTAAAGGCTTGATGGATGAGGTATGAGTAGGAGGGTAAGGTGCTGTGAAAACTCAAAGAGGGCAAAAAAGTAGACAAGAAAAATTTATGTAAAGTGCTGAAGATCCTGAAGGCCCCCAGGGAAGGGAAAATCTTGGGTGGACTGGAAAGATAGGGAAAAACTATTTGGTTTTTAGATGACATGAAAAAGGCTAGGGAATTTGAATAGCTAAAAAATTAATCAATAGAAGTGAAAAAGTTTACCTGAGTCACGGGTTTGTTTTAGAAATTCTTAAGGCTGAGCGATAGTTTCCCCTCAAAACCTTTCTCTAGCCGATAGCCTACCTAAAATGAAAAGAAAACACAATAATACTTTAATCATGTTACAAAGTCATGAAATCATAATGGAGGTTAGTTCCAGGGACACAGAAGTCTATGAAATAAAATTAATCCGCTTCTGCCACGTCGTAACGGTAGTACGCAAAGAAACTCCATTTAAACTACCAAAAGATTCCTCCAGAAAGAGTGGCGCAGAAAATGATGAAAATCTCACTCATCTTCAGCAGGCCGAAAGGATGTGCCGAAAGCAAATTAGCGAACGCCTTCCCAATTCTATTTTGTCCGTTATTATTGCTTTGAGTTTGCTTGGGTTGCGAAGCGAACCGAACCCGACCCCAAGCCATTCACTTTGCTCCTGACCGTCAACCCTCCCCCTCCACATCCTACTCACTCCCTCCCATGATCCCTTTTACTTCTGGAAAAATAGGGGGAGGGTGAAAGAAAGGGAGGGAGAGAGGAAAAGGGTAAGGTGAAATTTGTTTGGGGGAATCCATTCAAAAAGCCGCCCAGTTCCAGAAAAGAGGAAAGAGGAGAAGCTAGGGAGGGAATGTAAGGAGGGTGGGATGAGAACGAGTGAAAGAGACACTGACTAAAGCAGGGATGAAGAGACGAAAAGAAGCGTTTACACTGAGAAAGATGCGAGTGGTTGCCTCCTCCTCTTTCATTTCTCCCAATTCCCCTCAATCCCCGGAGAGGCGAGTGAAAGGGTTAAGTTGGAAGGGAGTTTCTGGCTCCCTCGAGGTGGAGAAGATGGGAGGGGGGGTAGGGCATTTGGAGAAGGAGAAGATCCTTAGCGGGCATCTTTGAGGAGAGGGTGATCAGACAATCCGACTGGAGCGGTTAGACTGAGTCACTAACGAGAGAGGACTTGCTTTTGAGTCATGGGAAAAAGGATTTCGATTAAATATGGAGATTCACTGGCATTGTCCAAACCTCAATAATGGAAGGAAATAATCAACCAGGGGATGACGAGGCTTTAAAATGTACGTCAGACGACTGCTTCCAATACCCACGTATCTCGCACCATCTTTTTGAGTTTGGCTACGTCAAAAATCATGAGAAAAAAATACTTCTTTCCGCGCGAATGAGTGTTGCGATTTATCGACAAAGCGGTACTTAGGAAAATAAACAAGCACCCATGGACAGTTATATAATGCATTGGCATGTTGAAGAATGGTTATCTCCGTCCAGTCCTCCTCTCTCAGGGAAATGTTTATTCATAATTATTGATTATTCTAGGTGGAGTACCAAATACTACAGAGCATTTCTTTGTAGTAACCACAAAAATACATAACTTTATCGAAAGTCCTACTCGTTAAATATCCAAAAATTGCCAAGCTGCCCAGGGGACTGCGGAGGAATGGCAATTTTGCTTTCGCCAGTTTGAAGAGAGAGACCTAGCAAAGCGGATGGCTTTAAAAGGATAGGGAAGAGCAACTTAGTGAGATTTTGATATGGTGGCGGAATGGGCTTCCGAGGGATTTCCGTGGAATTCCAGGCTTGAGAGAAGATGGGGTCGTTTCAGAAGGGTGTTAGGTAACGCTTTGGCAAGCTGGTTGGCACACGAGCCGAGGGTCAAGACGATGGGGCGCGGGGCCTACGGGGGGCTGGGGCGTGGAGTGGAATTAGCTGGGCCATGGGACTCTCGCACCCGTGTCGGCCGGTTATTGGCGGAATGGAGAATAACAGGAAGGGAGACCATTCGGGAAACCCCTTGAAGAGATGAAAATTTCGCGGAGGGAAATGGGTGTATGTGTTTGTGAGAGAGATATAGGATATGTAGGGGAAGGAGAGGGTTTGGGTGAGAGGCGAAGGGAACAATGAAGGGCGAGTTAGTACGAGAGACTCGGTGAATGGGATACCAGTGTAGATTCTTTCTTCCTCACTATCTCTCTCAATCCCTTTCTCTTCCATTCCTGTCGCGTAAAAAATGCGCGGGGGGCAAGGGCCCTTGGCGTCGACCGTGTGAGGGTGTCCAATTGTGAGAAAGCGATGTGGAAAGTGAGCGGGTTTCGCTGGAGAGCTTGGAGTTGCGCCGGATTTTTTTTATTACCACGGATACAACGGCAGTTTAACGTGTTGGGGTGGATCTAGCGTGGGCGACCTGAGGTCCTCTTCATCTTTACTTTTTTCCTGCGCCCACCGCTTTCATGTCCTCTGCCTCCCAACCTCCGCGGTGGACAATCAGGACCGAGAATTTCGCGCGGTTTTGCAGGGATAAATTTTCCTCAGCACCATTGTCCCAGGACTCAGGAGGAAAAATGGTCGATAGGATGAAGGGAAAATATCATCGGGGAACCCTGGCAAAAGCAGAGTGCCTGAATGGGTAAAGCGAGTAGGAGAAAAGAGCGGGGGATGGGGGGGAGGGAGAGGAGAGAGAAAGCTTGAGGAGGTCCATCTACGCAAGTTGAATCGACAATTTCGTGCCTCTGAAAAGTTTGCGGAGTTCGCAAAGCTATGGAAAGGGCCGGGGGAATGTTATTGTTTGCCGCGAAATCTACCCTTATACTCCTTCATTCTGGGGGGCCTCCCTTCAAACGGAAAAAGTCGGTCCTGAGGAGGGAATAGGGTAGTTGGGTGTCGGGAGGTGTGGTGGGTGGGAAACGGGAGAAGAAAGGACCGAGGAGGGATGTGATAATGAAAGAAAAGAGCGGGAACGGCCGATGGGGGTGCAGATAACCTTGAAAGGCCGAATACGCGAAGTGTGCGGGTGGAAGAAGCGTTTGGGATTAGGTCGAGCGTCGTTTTAATTCAAGTTCCACCGTGGAAAACGAGGAGGTCATCGACGATGAAGAAGTCCCGGGATTTCAACACTTAGAGGAAGAGGGGATCGGGAAGGAACAATGGGAATTTAATGCCCATGGAATGGGAACATTTTCGATAGTTTGATGAGTCAAAAAACATGCATATTTTATAAGGGTCTGATATTAGCTAAGCGTCAATAAAAACCAGTTTAAGAACTATAAAACTCTTTTTATGACCCGAAAATATCCTTATACTCGGCTAAAAATTTATTTAGGTACATTGTGCTTTTTTCATAATATTGAATGTACAGCTAAAATTTCCCAAGAGGCATGCACTAATAAAAAAGTTGTATTATCTAACACCTTTTTAAATAATTTTTTATATTAGCATCGAAAGGCTCAGTTTTTTTATGATTCTCCTGTTCCCTATAGCTGTACACATGTAAATTAATTCTTCTTTTTTCATCTACATCTACATAATACCCCGCAAACCGCCGCAAGGGCGTGAGGCGGGGGGTATTAGGTCACCAACCGTAAAGAGGAACAATACCACATGCAAAACAACAACATGGAAAATTACACCTACAGCCGCGCACACACTCACGCAAAAATCCCTGTGTTTTGGCTAAAATTTTATGCTTCCTTATTATCTTCTTCAATGCAGTTATACTCAGCTTAAGACACAAATTCCATTATGCTTTCATTTTCAATTAAGATACACATGCTTCGATTAAGGGCACAGTATACAAATAACTCAGTTGCATAAGTAACCAATAAAAATAAATCCGTAAGAGTAAATAAGTTTAGACAAATGATAGCTAATATGAATTTTTCCATTAGAAAGAACTAGGTAATTTGATAGATGCTAGGATTTAGTGGGGAGAGCTTCGAGTGAAATCCAAAGTGAACAAAAACCTATTCATTGCGACCGATCTCTCTTCCATTGTGATCGATGTCTAATGATCAGTATTCTTCAGGATTTGAACCAAGTCTTTGAGAGTGGGAATATTTAAAAAAACTGACAAAAGTTATACAAGTTCATATGCTTAGTAATACATTTTTATGCGCAACAGAAAGTCATAGAACACCATATGACTTTCTTGCATACATACAGAGTGCTAACAGAAAATTGTATGAATCATATACCGGTTTTAATTACATCCATTTTACAAATGAATAGGGACTTTTTCATTCCAGGATGCATATGTCCAACTACTAGGCAAATGTATTTTATATACCTTGAATTTTAATTGCTAAAAAATTAGCTTCATTGCCTCCTTAAGTACTCTTTTCTTCCATATTAAAATACCACCACATCAAAGTAACTAAAATTTGAAAAGACTACGTCGCATACTAACGGAAAGGAGTTTAGTAATAAATAAACTGTTATTGCAATATAACGCGCTACTTCGTTTTGAACATTATTGAAATTACAAAGAGTGCAGGTAATTACATTAGAATACCAATGATTAATAATATCTTAGATAGATAGTTTATATCTCAAATAATGTCTGCACCTACTATTCAATGATGATGGGAGTCAATGGACATTTTAATGTCAAACTTAGACGGTTATTATATCATGAGCGACAAATTATCAAAACGTCAACCAGTTTGGGATATAAATATGCTGAAATCTAAATGACTTTTTGAAGCACATCTAAAGAACGATTTTCAAAAATCCATGGATGGGATTTTTATTTGTTTTTTTCGAAAAGTTGTTAGTTATTCATTAAAAGGCTGTTTTTTTATTTTTTCACGCTAAAGATTTTCACACGAGAGTGCTCAAAAGCCTATCAGATCGAACTTCCAAGTCTCGGTGTCGCCTGAGTACTTCGCTCCGGAAAGGGGAAAATTGCCACGACCCGTTAACTCCCACCGCTGTTTCTCCCGATTTCGCTTCCACGTGAACAAATGAATTTATAGGCGGCTATCCATAAAACACCGAGGGAAAACGGCGCAGGAGAATTAGAAGGTATTGCCTATTTAGCGGAAAAAATGCAAGAGGCGGGGTTGCTAAAAAGAACATTGGTTGTTGCACCCAAAGGGAAATTTAAGGGGCAGTGAAAGATTTAAGGTGGAAACGGGGGAAGTTAGAAGAGGTGGAAGAGGAGGCAATTTGTTGTCCAGCGTTCTTTGAACATGACTGCTGTAGCGAAGAGTGATTGAAGGGAGGGGCTGGGGCAGGCAATGGTTGATTCTGATGCGAGAGGAGGAGAGATTGGAAAGTGATAAAAGGCTGTGAGAGCGTGTGCAGGGAATGGTTAACGGTGATAGAAACAAATACATGACCTCTATTGCTGGAACTTTGCAGAGGGAAGGAAACCTCCCAAGTTCCCTCAGGCACGGGAAAAGTCATCGAGGTAAGCGAAAAACAGATAAATACAAAATGCACATATAGGTGCAAAGCAAATTGATTTTTTTATAGCAAATCACTTGGTACGATAGAAGACACTTACATTAGATTGCATTGATTGAGCTCTTTCTATTTCTACTTGGCCAATTTTATTCGCAGGAACCAGTTTCAATATTAGATTGTGATCTCCGGTTGTAGTGTAAACTATTATTATTGGTTCTTATTTTGGTTAACAGGAAAGAAGGTGGTTAAGTACCAAATTAAGGGTAAAACTGGGTTCAATGATTTGATTGATTTATTGGGAGTGAAAGGTAATTTCAGTTTAAAAGTAGTCACATTTACGGAAAACTGGTCTACTATCTTTAGTACTGAAGCTGAGGGAAGAATTATTATACAGAAGACCAATATAAAAGAGGATGTTGTTGGTTTTATTTGGCTTACCTTTTTTCAAACTTCGTAGTAATTTAATGATAATATTGAAAACGTGAACTATTCATTTTACCCATAACGCCAAAAATGGACTTCAATCATCAATATTAAACATCAACTTCATGACCTAATTTCTAAACCTATTTATAGGCATATTGCCTGCAACAGATATTCTTCGGCTTGGACTCTCATTCTTAAGTAAAAGAGATGACATTAAAACAAAATATGAATGTCCTAAAACTTTGTTCACGGAAAATACTCACAGAATATCTTTAAAAAAGTTGATATAAGTATATTCAAAGTCATGGTAATGGCATAACACCCTTAAAAAACTGGAAAAATAAAAAGTGAATACTCAAAATTTTGCCTTTTTGACATTTCAGCCTTTTTAAACGGGAGAGCTGGGGCGATGGGTCGGGCAGGAGGGCAGCAATGGAAGAGGCAAGTGATTGAGGTAAGAAAAATAAGGAAGAGAGAGAGGGAGGGTTGAGGGACAAAATGGTAGGAGTCTGGGTCGACGGGAAGCGGGAGGGTACCCCCTAGTGGGCAACTGAAAGCACGCCGACTCGAAGTTTTTAAGCTTTAAAGGTGTATCTTATGCGGGTAAAGGGAGGCGTTAATTGGTTTGTTAACGGTCATTGAAGAAAACACTGTGGAGGGAGAATTTACGGAAAATATTAGATAGACTGACGCAAAAGAATTGTTGCAGGAAGCGTGGTGATTGTTGAGACAGATGTTGAGGACTGTGATCTGTTGTCCATTGTCAGCAATTTACAAAAAATAGGGGAAGGAAATTGTAGGATAGGCGTACATTAGCATTTTCCTTCTTTTCTTTCCAAGCATTTAAGACTTTTTGATTTATCAATAATACATAGTTGAAATTATCTACTGTTAGTCCTTTATATTATAATTACATGCGTATAGTTTGAAAAACAGCAAAAGGTATAGTTAAATATAGAGTAATAAAAAATAATAGCTTTCTGAGGGAATGTGGTTAAGTGCTCACGAAATGAAATGTACTCACAAAACATTTTTGCTGTTTACATATGCTTCTTACGTAAACATAATTTGGAGCCATGATTGTGGAATCGGTTCATCAAAATTTTTGCTTAGTATTTACTTTTACGTTCTGCTTCTCCTTTTATTTAACTTTCCTTCTCCTTTGTCTTTCACTTAGTTTTCTCTTCCGTAAAATTTAGTGCCGTCCTCGCAACCCTCGGCATACACCACTGCGTGGTTATTGTGGTTTTTCAGGGGTCCTTCCTTATTGGTGCGGATGTTAAATACCACAAACAAATTGAAACGAGTCTCCGGATAAAAAGAGTATCCTCCCTTCCTTTCCCCTTCAACTCATGTCATGTCTGTTTTTATTTACCGCATTTAATTAAGGTGTGCCACTCACTTTTATTTTCCTTTTTGCTTGACTCCTTTTATTTGCTTTTTCTCTTAGTAAATTTATATTTTTTTACCCTCTTTAAATTTTTTCTCCATAAAAAAACCTGCAACGGCTACCCAGGCTCCGTGGCTCCTCAATGTTGTCTTGCTTCTTGGATCAAATTCTGTTCCCAAGCGAAATAAATCTTATTTATTAATATTTATTATTATTTACTCCGATTATCTCTCAAGTTCTCCTATGCATTGGCTAATAGGCGAACAGGTGAAGCTTTCAATCAAAGTTTTAATTCGAGACTAATGAGTCCGAATCTTGATGATGACTCTGGATACTGTTGCCACACTCTAGCCCCTTTGAACATTTCTCGCATCAGAAACCCTAGAAGAATCTAGATAGTGTAGGAAAAGAAACTGAATGTTGTATATCTCATTACACGTGTTGTAAGAGATCAATTATGCCTGCACTTTTTAAACAAAACTTCGGTTTTATAGAAATAAATTAAAGAGATTGGATATTCATATAAACTTTTTCACTATCACGTTCTTTCATGCCTCAAGCTTATCAGTCTTAATTTATAAAAAAATTGAAATTATTATTTCCACTTGAATCTTTCCCACCTTGATTTGTGTTCTCGTATACGATGGTTTAAGGTGTGATTTGGATTGAACTCTATTTTGTGATAAGATAATTTGTATGAGCCTCCCTTTGCTTTAGTATGTCTTTTTGTATTCATGGCCTGAGGTGCTCTTGTCATTTCATCAATTTTCAATTATGTGAAACTATATTTCTTCTCGCATGGGTATTTTAAAAACCCATCGAATTCTCTTTCAGAAAAGGAAATAACTAAAAACCTAAATCATACTTCGTCAGCGAAAAAATTGTTAACCGGATCAAAAATACTGTGACCGAAAAAACTACATGTGTATGTATGTGAGACTGAAGGCTCTCTGGTTGGTTTCTCTGCTACTAGGGTAATATTTCGCCAAACGTTCCTGGCTCGGAAGTGATCCGACTCTGGTGAGCCTACAGACTCGAACCCAACCTACAAACTAAAGATGTTTCTTTGCCTATCTGTCAGTCTCTCTTTCCTGCTGATTCCACCCGAATCTCCCTTTCCTCTCTCTCTTCCCCTTCCATTCAGCAAGAACTCTCACATCCTTCCCACTTTCTCTACCCCTTGCTCGGTTACCGTATTCCTCCCTCGGGCAGTAAATCCTTCCCCTTGGAGGTGGATGGAAATCGTGCGGAGGGACGGAGAGAAAGAGAGTGGAGCAGGGGGGAAGTTATGGGAAATAGCGTGGGGGAATGAAATCGCTTTAATCTCTATCCCCAAAATCCTCTCCTACCTTCTCCTCAATCCCCTTGCCCTCCGCTCTCATCCAAAACCCTCCCAGAAATATCTCGTTCCCCTCAGCACTCCCCGGCCCCACTGTGTCCACTTCAAATCTTCGCGGAAATACTCCTCCTTTCCGTTTCCCGTTTCTTTACTCTTCCATCCTCCCGGGTTTACTCCCCACTCACCCCCCTCTTTCCTCCCACCCTCCCACTCACCAAGACCTCCGATTCCGTCTACTCCCGAATTTCTTGAATTCTGAGTGAATATTTTTCTTTCGTACGTTTACTGTCCTCTCTTCCTTTCGCTCAGTGTTTTTTTCCTCCTCTACACCACCTCTTTCATTAGTCACTCTTTGCAGAATTTAAGGGCAGGTACGGTATAGCCGAAGTTACAGTGAGATGAGAATCACTGGGTATCACTGGCCAGGATGAAGCACTTTCGGCTCCTTTTTCATGGAACCCGAAGTGATTGCAACGTGGTCCACAGTCATACATATAGCGCTCGCTTGAGCTGCGACCTCTTCTTCAAAACTAATCAATGCTGAAATTCAATGATTTTTTAAATGCTGAACTAACGCTGTATTGCATGAAATTTCATTTCAATCTCCACGATTCTCGCAATTTGTACAGCAAATTACAATGGATTCTGTAGTATATGTATCGTACCTTACAATATTACAATATTCTCTGTGGCACTCTATCTCAAAGAGTTTCTTCAGGTTTTGTATCAAATGTGTGTGCTTTATCTTTATGTTTATATATATATATATATATATATATATATATATATATATATACATATATATATATATATATATATATATATATATATATATATATATATATATATATATATATATATACATACATACATACATACATACATACATATACATACATATACATACATATATATATATATATATATATATATTTTTTTTTACGTGGTGGAAGGGCTTGTTCGTTCCGATGCCACCAAGAACTGTGCTGGCGGGAGCATATAATTGTTCCTGATAGTTTCAACTATGCCAGATAGTTCCAAGATTAGGAGCCAGATAAATGATAGTCCACGCAGGGTCTGTTCCTCCGTGAGGTGACTGCAAAAGCGTCTGACCCCAGTGGGGTGGACATAAACCCCACTACAGAGTGATGGTGTCACGTTTCAAACACTATTGAGGAAGGCAACGGAAAGCCACCTCAATTATTATTCCGAATATATACATGATGGATAGTATCAAGAATATAAGTCCTGGCAAATACGGGACCCGACCAAATCGGCCGTGTATCGGGCCCGGCAGCGGGAGGGGCAAGGCTTCCGCGGTAGTCATCTCACGAAACCCTTCCAGGACAGAAGACGCAGAAGAAGAAGATTAATTAGTTAAATTGGAACTTGGACTGTTAGGACAATATTGACGACGGGAAAATTAGAGAATATTAAGCGAAGGATGGAAAGAGGAAATATAGATATCTTAGCTTAATGCGAGGTGAGATGGAAGGATGGTGGGAATTACTGGAGTGATAGTTATAGCATAATTTACTGCGGCGGGGACGAGAGCCAACGAGGGGTTGCCAGAATATTGAATAAAGAGGTAGAAAGAAGCGTAGGCAACATAGACCAAGCAACGGATAGAATATTACTAGTAGATATAAAAGCAGAACCAACAAACTTGGTCATTGTTTAGGTGTGCATGCCACCAAGTAATCATTAGGAGGAAAACGTCGATAGGGCATACGTTAGTTTGAGTTAATTACCGCGTGTGTTCATGCGGGGAATCATTTGATAGTGATAAGGGATTGGAATGTGACGGTAGGCAAAGGAAGAGAGGGTGATGAGGTGGGGGACCACGGTTTAGGCACGACGAATGACCGCAGGGTGAAATCAATATAGTTATGTTGGAGACACGAGCTAGCCATCACCAACAATCGGTTTAAACACTATAAAAGGCGTAGGTGTACATAGAAAATTCCAGGTGATTCAGAAAGGTATCAGTTAGATTATATTATGGTTAGGTATAGATTCAGGAACAGCGTGATCATTTCGCACGGCTTCTTGGGAGCGGATGCGGACTCAGACCACAATTTGGTTGTCATATACATCTACATATACTTAATGCCCCGAAAGCTGCCGCTAGGGCGTGTGGTGGGGTGTGTTAGGACACCACCTGTAATTAAGAAGGATAAAAAAACCGCATGCCAATGGCACTTTATGAGCTTCCGTTTCAAAAATATAAGGCAGGGACGGTGGGTTAGGAAATGGAATGTAGAAGCATTTACTGGAAGAACTGTATTGTAAAGAACTTAGGCCAATGAGGTTACACATACAAAAGGCATATAACGTAGATGAAGATAGCTGAAGTCCAGGCATACTCGGCGATGAGATAGAAATGCCTTTAAGTGAGATAAAATCAAGTAAGGCAGTAGGGAAAGACAACATTCTTGCGGAACTCCTGAAAGGTTTAAGAAAATGTGGGAAGAGGAGTTTATATGGACTGATTCGTAGTATATCTATGAGGAAGGAATCCGGCCGGAAGACTGAGAGATCAGTGTTAGTTCCCATTCGGTTGACTTCGCAAAAGTGTTTGATAGAGTAAATTGGGAAAAATAATGAGTATATTGCAGAAAATAGGAATAGATTGAAGGGATATGAGGCTAATCCTCATCCTATACATTTCTCAGACTGCTCATGTGCGAGTGGGGGAGGGGGAGTTCGGATGGGCGGTGTTAGGAGGAGGCGTAAGGCCGAGGTACTCCTTATCACCGGTGCTGTTCAACATATATGTGAAGAAAATGATTAAAATAGCATGGAAGGAACTAGAGATAGGCATGAAAGTCTGGGGGAGGGGATACTCAAAATAATTTAGATTGGCCAATGACCAAGCTCTAGTTTGTAAGTCAGCAAAGGGGTCACAGGCAAAGCTGAATGAATTGGAAATTCACTGCGATTGATATGGGATGAAAATCAATATAAATAAAACAAAGGTTATGCGATTTTCCAGAAAGATAAAATCTAAGCTAAACATTAAAATGAGAAGGCAAAAACTATAGAAAATGGAACAGTTTACGAATCTCGGAATTGTTTTGGACCAAAATGGCCAAAGTGGTAGGGACGGAGAAGAATGCTCTATGCAAAGAGGCTTTCCTAAGGAGGAAGATGATGACAGGGACGTTGAGTAAGGATGTTAAGAAAAGGCTCGTAAAAATTTGATATGGAGCGTAGTTATGTACGACGCGGAAAAATTGTCATTGAAGCAGAAGGATAGACGTAGAATGGAGGGTGTGGAGAAGGTAAAATAGACCGAAAGGAAAACAAGCGAGGGAGATCTAGGTATGGTGGGCAAGGAGAGGGAATTGTTGGGAGAAATCATGAGGCAGGAAAAATGGATGATGGGCGTATTGATCAGCAGTGGGATATTGAAGACTGTGATAGAGGGGAGAATGTTAGGCAAACGATCTAAGGGTAGGAATGTGATAGGGATGTTGGATGGCATGAAGAGGGAAAGGAAGCACAGAGAGATGAAGAAGGACTTAGCGTAGAGTAGGATTTGGATTGCCTTTCGTTAGGGATAACTAAATATTTTTTTTGGCAGCTGTGCCCATGCAAAACCTACCTTAACTGGTAGATTAAATAATAATAATATCACTTTTGTTGCAACATTTTACTAATAACGGTTGTGGTACCCTGTATGCATATCTCTTGAGTCCGATAAGTGGTTACAAGCTCATTTGCACGTCCGAATTGTTTTCTGTAATTATGCCTTACTTGACTTTGTTTATTCGTACGCTGTGAAGTTGCAAACTTGGTTTGTTTGCTGGTTTGCGCATATCCCCGGCCAAAAATCTTCCCGGTGGTTTCCTGGGCATTATGCTGATGTGAAATAAAGTTCCGGGTAGTCCACATCGGAGTATTTGTTTGGCGTGATAAATTAGATAATAGTTTATCTACTAACATAAAAAATCATCGAAAAGGTTTTAGTATTAATCCAAATAAAAGAAACGGTAAATGACAAAAACTGTTATTTGGATTCCTTAAAAACGAACAGTATCTTATGAGTTTTTATCATTTTATATTTCTCCAACTTATGTCGTGAGATATGTACTTTTAGCATAAAATTGTTCAAATATTATTTCTATGAGACAGTAATAATAATAATAAAAATATTAATAACAATAATAATAATAATAATAATAATAAAGAGAACCGATTTGTAATTATATTAAAGTTAAAATGGGGCGAAATAAATATTATTACCAAGGGTGATCAATAAAAGGGAAAAATGATAACGCAAACACTAGAAATTACATTGTTATCCTTTCCCAATATAGCCAATGAATGCAGAGGTTAATAATTTTGGGATGGAATAAGGGTTTTGCATTTTTTAAACTTTTTGGTTGAATAGGAAGATTAAATATTATCATATTACTAATAATTACGTTTATCATGTTTTATACAAATTTAACCTTCTAACAAAATTATACGCTATCGATGAAAACACTTTCCCAGATAGTTTTTAAATTTGCTCTGAATACGCGCCGTATACGTATTACACTTTCTATCTCGACCCAAGTGATTGGACGAGATCGTTATACCCCAGTTCACAATGCTATAAGTAGGTCTTCAGCCAATATTTAATGCATGGCTGGCTACTTAGGTGAAATTATTGATGATAAACACATCCGTGGTGGCAAATTTACTCGTTGTTAAATTATTTGCCATACTCGGTAAACAAATGATAGCCTCATAAATCAGTGTCAGAAGTAGGTACGTAGCTTATTAATTCACGAGCATACACCGTCCTTGCTATCCTCATCGGCGTTTTGGTATCTGCCAATACTTAAGTATATTAAGAGCAGCCATCACAGTGTCACATAAAATAATTTTAAACACTGAAACCAGTCAATGAAACGAGTTTCAAAACTTGATTTTAGTGGTTTTTTCCGCTATTTTCGAGTGAATTCTTCAATCGTCGGATGCAAGACCTAGTTTCTTTTGGATCAATGTGACGAACTGGGAAATATCTTTGCCTTTGACTATGAAAACTTCTTCAAAATCCCGATGTGTTGTTCAAATCGAAGCTACAAAAATCACGCCAGCCGTTCGCTTCCCACTTTAGTCTCGTATTACTGCATTGGTGCACTACAGTAAACCTAGGGTTAGGCGATTAATTCATTGACTCCAAGAATCATTTTCAGCATCTATATTGAAAGATAACATCGCTATTTAGGTGGGGCGGCAAATAAATTAATCAATTACAAAGTAATAGTAAGGGAAATGATGTACAATTGTGATTAGATCGTTCTGATCTACATCTACTGCACTACCATGAAAGTCACCGCACAGGCGTATGGTGGAGGGTGTTAGGGCACCAGCCATACATACAGAAATCTTAGAAAAATTAGGTAATACACAAAAACACCCATGCACATGCATACAATGCAGCGAAATTTGGCTCCCTACTCTGGAAAATTGAATTTTATTCCCCTGGAGTTTAGTTGTTTAAAGTGAGCTCAGTCCTTACCTATCAAGCGCTCACGACAACCTAAACACAGTACTGGAAACTAATATCGTATAAGGTCGAGACGAAAAATGTGCCCTTTTTTGAAAAAAATGCTACTTTGATAAATTTGCATTTGATCTGAAAACAAAATGCCGAGATTTGTACACTGTGAACGTAACAGGGAAATTGGACCATTATGAAAGTCCAATAGACATTTTTGGGATTAGCTAAAACGTTTTTGGAAAAATTCCCACAGATAGAAGAAAAAAATAGCCATGTCAGAAGAATGAATAGGATACGAACGCCTACTCGTTATTTTGTATACAGGGCCTCACAAGCGGTGCTCAATTGTTGGACGACGTAAAAAAAGAGAGTAAGAGTTAACTATTTTAAAAATCGTTAATCCTAAAATTTGTAATGCGTTAAATAAAGTAAGTCCTTTTAAAAGTAAGGAGGTACACCTGGTTATCTATACGCTCATACCAAACTACTTTCAAACGTGACAGAGGGGCCTCAAGTTGGTACAACAGTGAAGTAAGACATACGCTGAGAGAACAGGAAGGGATATATCAGATTCCAACAAAAACAACCTAATTTAATGAACAAGTAATCGAGTTAAAATTAGTTGGGAAATATTTCAATCAACGAACAAAAATAAGGTATAGTGCTACACTGTATGTGCATTCAAGACTAAATAATAAGAAAATTACGCGATGAAAAATTATATCGACTTTACTTAGGATATAAATAATTAACTCTTAACTGTTGAAACATTAGGTAAAGAAAATACAGAGTATAGACAAAACGAAAATCTTAAAGAGTTATTTCCAAAGCGTACACCATAGCGATGACTCCAAAATAATCAAACATATCTCGAGCACTAATTAATAAATGAGTTAAAAGAGGTATTTAGCGGTAGATAAAAACTAACGATTAGATTCATTTCCGCAGTACTGATTCATAAATAATTATATTTAAATCCACACTGCACCCCGCAAACCGCACAGTAGGTGTGTGTCAGGTAGTGTTGCGTCACCAGCCACCAGTAACTATATATACGGATAAATATTTGAGACTAATTTTTGCAGCTAGGGTCATCGGCCGTTCTTAGTTGTTTGCCTTTATTTTTGCTGCGATCGCGAATTGTATTGAAGTCTCTCTAATCTTATACGAATGACCCAATCTGCAGATATATTAAGGGGTCTTAATGATTTATTACGTGCCCTTAGTTTAATCGAGTGAACTATACCTTTCTAATAGCCTTAATATCCCCTTCTCCATTTGTGCTCTCCCCTTCTCCATTCGTGTTTGGAGACAACCATTCCAGTTCCTCTATTTATCTCATTATGCTTGCTTTCATATCTTCCATTTTCTCTTGCAACTAACCACCTTCCTTTGCAACTTTATTATACCCTCAATCAAATCCTTATCAGACGGGTACAAAATACTTTCCGCGTATCCCAAGTGAGGCCTCAACAGTTCAAAGTAACACATTTATGCAAGTTTGATACCATTATTCCTATAATTATCTTGCACTGAACACCACCCTTAGGGTCTGAGATAGAGGGAGACATTACTGAATTAAAAAACGTAAAATACCAAAGATACGAGTGACCACTTGGAATTAAAAAAAATATTCCTACATCTCAGCAATACGAGACAATATATGGCCTATCGGCAGTGTGGGTCGGGTGCAGTGGAGAGAGGCAGTGTGCGATTCGGAGACGAGAAAACGATGGTCCAGCATAGATCGCTCGTAAGAATTGCAGGGGTGGGAGTGGGAGGGTTCGCTTCTGGATACCGCCGTGCGTTGCGCTGGTTGATTGCTTCAGCAATGTGCATTGAGATGGGGATTGGTGGGGGGAGTAAGAGATTCTTGGGGGGGGGGTGAGACGAAGGTGAGAAGCAGGGATAAGGGCGAAGGGTCAAGTCGTGGGAGAAAGGAGGGAGGGATGGGGGGAACGGGAGGGTTGTTGGCTGTTGGACGGTACGAGATGGACGTCCGTCCGTGATTGGGCAAGTTAAGGGTCGTGCACCATCTCCCTTGTGCACAAACAACATGGCCGCCTATTCGATACCCTTCCCCCCCCCCCGCCTCCACCCTTTTAAAACCTCTCAGCGCCCGCCCTTCCTGCATCCCCCACTACTCCCCTTCCCAACATCATCGTCGGCTGCCGTAAAATCGACGCCCCGCGTGGACGTGATCCTCGGCCCGGGGTGATTGCTCCTCCGCGCTGATTTCCGAGTGGCCTCTCGCCGTTTCGCGACTGTTTGGAATTCCCGCTCGCTACGCTGAGGAGGCATGTGGAGAGAGAAGGGAGAGGGGTTGAGAGGAGGATGTGACAGGGATCAGAATCATGTGTGGGAAGGGTTCCGTAGGGCTGGGAATGGGAGAGTTTCAACCTTGTGGAACGCAACTCACTACTCCGGTGGAATACCGCCGCGGACTAAGGTACAGCGGAATCAGGATTGCGAATCATCTGCAACCACCTGGTTAGTACGAGATTTGTCTCAAAATAAGTGAACCTCGTTTAAACCTGCCGCTAAGCCTTAAAAGCCATAATTTATTATAAAATGATTAACGCTTACTGCCCTTAATGTTTCCTGATTAATCTTAAGCAAATTATTTTTCAGAAATAATTTAGCTACTGCACAATGGTTAAGGCTTTTGGGTGATCTAAGAGACACCCCGACCCGGAGGAATGCTCAAGTTTGTTAACCATTGTGGATAAACGCCGCAGAAACCTCAGATTCCATTAAATTTCTCAATTGGCTAAAAAATCGGATATATTCCAATATTTTGATTGCTGACTTCAAGGGCAAAAACTAGATCATGGGGAACAGTTTACGTATCTCGGAAGCGTTTGGACCAGCACGGTTAAAGTAGTAGGGACGTAAGGAGAATAATTGCACAAGGCGAAGAGGCATTTACAAGGAGGGAGTTGATGACAGGGACGTTGAGCAGGGATGCTAAAAAAAGACTCGTAAGGGAATTGTTGGGAGATATCATTAGGAGGCAGGAAAGATGGATGAAGGGCGTATTGATCGGCAGTGGGATGTTGAAGAATGTCACAGAGGGGAGAATATTAGATAAACTAGGAAAATGCAGGAATAGGATTGGGATGTTGGGCGGGATAAATGGAGGAAGGAAGTACACAGAGATGAAGAGTGACTTGTAGAGTAGGTTGCTGGGATATGTTTTTTTCGGAGTAACAAAATATTTAATTGGTAGTTGTGTCCATCCAAAACCTTCCTCAACTGGTAGATTGCCTAATAATAATAGTTAGCATCAAAATCATGAAAACATAACGGTTTTAAAATTATCAGTAAAATCCAATCTTATTTTTAGCTTGCATGTTATTATACTCGCTAAGGTTTCAGGAAGACAATTTCCATAATAAATTCCCCCATGTTAAATTTTTGGGATACCAGTGTCAAAAGAAAGGGCACGGGAGTATTTGAATAAACTTACGTCCGACCGAAGTTTCTACACATTTCGGTTGAGTTATCATTCTTTCATCGAGGAATGGGACTGCAGATTGGAGAAAACACTCCCGTTTAATATACCATCGCGCTTGGACCACATACATACCCACACGAGCAGTGATACGACCTCTGCCGCGCCTCTAAACCGTACTCATACGCGGATTGTGAGCGTGTGGCTATCGCGTCTGTTCGTGCGGCCGAGGAGAGTGTGAAAGAACGAGAGAGGGTGGCAGTGTCGACGGGATACGCGTTACGCGCACACGGTGTCCAGGACGAGATAGCGGCAGATAGGACTGCGGGAGGGAGGGCGGACTCGACCGAGGAGGCGACTAAGGGCTCGACGGGGTGACGGAAGTGCGCGATGGCGGGGCACGGCCGCGGCCGCTCGGGTGAGCCGTATTCGGTGTCGCGGGAAGAGCTGATAATGTGTATGCGGACACGATTCACGCCGGGGACCATTATTGGAGAGGGAGATAGAGAGAGAGATAGAGAGAGTGAGAGCAATTGTTAGAGTGAGAGGGAGAGATGGTCGAGATAGCCCCCGAGAGTTCAACAAACGTGGTCCAGCCAGGTCGCCGACCACGGAAGAATGGCGGCGACGTACCGAACGGTGTGCAAATCTCGACTCTGGATCTGGGTTTAGAGGTTTTCATCGCGCGAGTGGCGGCAAGGCAGATGGGTGTGGATTTCAATCCCTAAGGGTTGCATCGGGAAATTAGCCCGTCATATATCCCCGCCCTCATTCCCACTACCTTTCTCCTGCCCCCATCCTCCCCTCCAATCCACTCCACCCACCCGACCGCCATGAAGTAGGAACGGCTTACGGGTGCTGGTTGCCTGCTAATTTTCCAATAGTGAAATACATAAAAGGGATCATCATGTGGCCCCGCCAAACGACCGTACGACGAGGATTCTGAAGCGCGGTTGGTTTTTTTTGACACCCAGATATGGACCAGAGGGCATTTAAAGTTCAAAGAAAATAAATTTCCTCTGGCAGTCAACAGTAGGAGAAGCCTACATTTTATTTCACGTTAGCAATAATCACGTCGGAAAGCTATGCATGAATTACCTGCAAAAATGTATTCCTGCCTTAGTTCAGTGATAATGGGGTTTTATAATTCAGCTCAAATAACAATTAAACTAATTACAGAGAAAACCTTATCCTCCCTGAGATCTTTTACTTGAGCACCATGAAATAGTTATCGAAAGTTTCACAATAATAGCATATTCATTTTAAAATAATATTTCAGTGGATGAACATATGCTTAAAGCCCATCTCGAACTGAATGTACCATAAAAAAGAATATTAATTTAGCATGCTAAAAAAATAAATACCCCTGTTTTGAATTGAAAATAATAGAAACGAAACTGATTTTATGAAGTACATTTATAATAATCTCTAAAACAGATTTGGTAATTAAGTTTATTTTTTGGGTAAAACCTGATATTTATGAATTTATATAAATTTAGGGGTATGATTACAAAAATCCAGGAGATGTTGGAGAATGCACCTTGAAAGTCCTCACCCTTTTACTTCCCATTAAACAATGGACCATTTCCTATTCTAGCAAAAAAAAGGGTTGGTGACAATGGGTTTGGTCGCGCCCATATCGCCCGGTGATGACTTCGAGCAAACTGCAAGTCCATTTGAGTCGTTGTTTGTAGTGAAAAAAAATCCTCCAAATATCTCGTTCGCAGAATCAAATTGGAGTTTTGAAAACCCCCGTGGGTGTGGGTGAGGTGGAAGGAAAAATCTTCTCCGTGTTCGGGGCGAGAAACAAAAAGAGGCTTCAAAAACGCTAAATTTAGTCAAGCCCAGATATATTACTGGAGATGGTGGGTCTGTAGGAAAGAAATATATACCATCCCTCCATAGTGGGACAAGTCACGAGGGCATCTTTTTCGAAGTGACGCCCAAAAAGCGGGAGGCAGCATTACCGGTCGACAGCACCACTCCACCGAATCGCTCTTGTGGTCACGGACAGGAAGAATGAACTTCGAAAGAGGGATATTCTGTGAGGAGGCGGGAGAGAGACAAAGACAGAAAGGGCGAGAATTTAAAAGGAGATGAAAAGAGGAGCTGCCACAGGATGATTTCAGAGAGAGAGCGAGAAAGAAAGGGAGATAAGAGATAACTCTTTTTGTGCCCAGGGGTGAGGGAAGAGGATGACGGGAGGGGAAGGAGGGGACTTGCGAGCAGATTCCGAAACGAGATTGAAGAATCAAAGTATTTTGGAGGGATAGGGGTGGCAGTGGAGGGGGAAGATGGGGAAAAGTGAGGCAAACGGGGGTGGTTGGGTTTCAGGGAGGTGCGATTGAAAGGGCGGAAAGACTAAAGAGGAGGAAGTCGACGGATGGGCGGGGGAGGAGACAGTTTATCTAACGCAAAATGAGGGTGACGGGGAGGGAAGAGAGTGACGACGTTGGGAGGGAGCGGGGCTGCTACGGGGCCGGAGAGAAGAGAGATTGAACAGTGGGCCACAGACAGTGAGATGAGTGGATGAGATATGATGTGGTAGAATGAGGGATAGCAGTGGGAGGAGGGAGAGTTTTGGGGAGGACATTGACGGGCGGGGGAGGGAACCAGAGCAGGATAAATGGATGGGCTGCTTTGGTTCTTTGTCGAACTGTTTTGGTGGTCTGGTTGGAATGCATAGGAAGGGAATGGGAGAGAGAGAGCGAGTTCGTCTCTGGACATAAGAGGTTGAGTTTCCGAGAGACTGGAGGAACTGAATAAGAAAGGACTTTCGTAAGAGATAAGGAAATGTGACAGAGAGGGCTTCGAGGTAGGGGTGGAAGTTTATTTATTTATTTTTTTGGGGTCGAAGTGGGAAGGGGTTGAGTGGGATTTGGGAGAAATGGGTCTCTGCTGTTTTCGCCGTTGTTGCTGCTGCTGCGTCAATACTCAAAATAGAGTTCCCTCGGCATTGAAACCAAGATGAGTTTTGGTTTAGTGTATGGAAGAGAAGGACGGGTTGAATGCTGGGGGATGATGGAAATGGTAGTACAGGCGGGGGTGGGGAGACGGGAGGAGGAAGAGATTAAGGAGGGAAGGGATGTTGGGGACGGAGACAGCTGGCATGTTTTTGCGGAGTATTTGGTTAATAATGTGCTTCATCGAAACACATAATTTTCCTCCCGAATATTTATTTTCCTTGGTATAATGGTCAGATTCGAGCGAATGGCATAAATCCGGAAGAATAGATATGCAAATCTGAACTGCCAACGCGTTAAGTGGAAGAAGGAAGTCTCAATCTCGACCCAATAAAGACGTATTATTATTATTTTTAAGATTATTATTCACCCCACAAATTGTTTGATAATGGCTACTGCACGTCTCTTTACGTCAAGGAATTAACACAGAAATAATGTGGGCAGGATTAATAAAACTCTTAGGTAGCCGCATTAAGAGGAGCGTGCTTTTAAAAATATTAAAGATTCCCGAGGTTAGATTTCCCGAGGTTGGACAAGTTGATATATTTGCGATGAAGCGAATGAACATTTTATTAGAGGAAGAGCTATAATCTAATGAGATACTCAACATCAACGTTACTTTGCTTTATCAGCTACATGAAGCTGTTGAATTATTGTGGTTGGAGGGACTCCTAAGGTCTTTTATGGCAGTTGGAAAAGCAAGTGGAGCATAGAGGGTGAGAGTGAGAAGTGAGACACCGCGGGGCTATAAAGCAATTCTCTACGTAAATTCACCGGAGGTCCACAGTTAAACGGTTCAAGCTCTATCCGACGGAGCATAAGCACGATCGTTTGCTTTGAAAATCACGATTCGTCGTCAATGCCTTGGGAAACAAAAAAAACATTTGGGTGTGAATCATTTCCCTTTTAGTTGTATAGTTTTTGAATAAAGGGTCCAATCCGATCGACTTAAGCTAAGCTTAATGATCTTTCGGAGAAGTGTTAGAATAAATGGCGCTAGGATCAGTAACATAATGCAAGTTGTGCTCAAAACTTTCAACTTTAAAAATTCAACCAACACTGTTTCCCGTGCGCGAGAGCAGCTTACTTGCCACCTTACTATTTCGATCTCCGGGAGAATTTAGTTAATGGGGTCCTTGGCATCCCACACGGTCGATGAGCTTCCTCAACTGAGGTGCAATGGCTTATGGAGAGGAACTGTCTTTTACCTACTGTCTGTTAATACAAATTTTAAAAGAGTTGGACACGGAACTGCCTCCCCTGGTCTATCAAGAGCCCTCATAACAATTTACTGGAGAGCAGAACGCCTTTACAAAATGATGTCTCACAGAGATCTTAAAACTATCAGCCCGTCACTAGCGTGGTACTTCCCTCGTGTGTGCCTCAACCGGCGCAACGTTCTTCAATGATCGACATAATGGTAAATGGAACTTTACTTCGGCTTCATTCTTAGAAAAGCAACCGAATGCTTGTCTTCTCACCCGAATGTTTACGTTGGAGTAGGATAATTTCCATTTACTTGAGCCAGAGGGAGCAAGATTTAGATTTAAGGGGATGCGGAAGCCGGGAATTGAGAGGAAGTTGGACGGAAAAGAAGCAATGGAGTTAGGAGCGTGGGTTCCGAATGAAGAAAACTGTGGGGAAAGGGATGATGAAGAAAGAAGTGCGCTCCACTTTTGGTGAAAATTTATTCTCCAAAAATGCCATTGTTGGGTCTTCCCCCTGTTAAGTGGGACGCTGGAATTGTTCGGAAAAAGTTTGCGAACTTTGCGATGGAAAACTTTTTGCTCTCCAGAGGTCTTAATTAAAAAGTAGCTCGTCTGAATTTGTGCGCGGCTATTCGGAATCCCGTATGGTTTCATATCAAAGTGTAGAGGAATTTTATGCCGGTAAAACGACCCTTGTGCTTAATCGGAATTCGGATAGGCACAGTGAAGATGCTAGGACTGTTGAACAAGTAGTCCAGCGGAAGATTTGTTTATTTATGGAGATAGCTTGCTCTCTATGCTGTCGAGAGGCTCTAGAGATAATTTTTCTGCAATTTTGATCGTACTTTCCTGTTGTTGAATAGCAGTAACTACAGTTTTAAATTATGTTTTCAAAATATTCGAGAATCGAGTACTTTATTGTTTCATAAGTAAATCCAAGAAGTGAATTTTAATGCAAAAAATTAATAAACAAACTAATACAAAATTAAAGAGATTAACAAAATGTTCCAAAATATTTTTCAGAAATAACGGCAGTATATTATAAAGATGTTTTTAAAACTATTCAAGAGTGAACTCGTATAATATACAATACAACCACCATTATAATTACTCCGTCAATATTGGTTGCAATAAGAATTCATGGTAAGAAAAATAAAGTGCATTTCAATTGATTTAATTGCCTGTTTCCAAAGTAAAAACATTTTACTATTCACGCCGGGAAAAATTTTTGCTTTGTTTTAGTTGCCTCAGTAGGGAAATGAAGGGTCCGGGACAATATTATGAGGAAAACGACTTTGCACCTTTCCACATATTTATTTGTAACGTACGACGCGTTTCAGTTCATCGAACCATCTTCAGGGGCAAGACAAGATTCAACTTGTGATTCATCATTTTTATACCTGTTTGAGGAAGGGGGGAAAGAAAAGAGTGAGGAGTAACATAAGCGGGGTCAAAGAGGCGAAATATGGAAAACCCAAGGAACAGAGAAACCAAAGAGATGGAGAGATACAAAGAGGGGAGGGGGAATAAGCACTTGTGGTTATTATTTGAGAGGACGGTGGCAGGTAGCTGGTATCCTGATGGCAGGAGGGAGGGAAGAATAAAGAAGAGCTAAGCGGGAAGGGGGCATAGAAGGGATAGAGGCAGGTTGAGGGATGTAGTATAAGTGATTCCAAGAAAGACATTATCAGGGATGGGTTGTTAGACACATACTGAGAGTGGAGGGAAGGGAGTGGTTAGACGGGAAATACATGAAGGGTGGAGTCAATAGGACAGAGTTGGTTTCACTGTTTTCTGTGGAAACGGGATTCTGAGGAGAGGGTTTTATAAAAACATTGTCTTTTAAAAGAACATTCATATTTAATTTTAAAGTTTCAAAATACTCCAAAATATCAAGTCTTATACCCTTATTTTCGTAGTGTAGAATCTCCGGATTATATTTACAAGAGCGGGATGATTGTAGTATATGCTTTGCAAGGAGTTATGTTTCATCAAAAGCTTTCCAGCATCTTTCATGGTCATTTATTCTAGTCATGATACTTCTTCCGGTCTGGTATGAGTAGCACATATCACAGGAATCACACTTCACCTTGTAAATGCCGGATTGCAAGAGGGGTTCTAAATTGTCTTTGTTGTAGCAATAGATTTTTCCCGGAGTGTGCGGATTATGTAATGTGATATTGAATTTTCTTTTATTACATTTTCGGGCAATCTTATCAGAAAGATCACCCACAAACAAAAGAAGACACCACTTTTTAGGCTTTTCTTGTGTGGGAGTAAGGGAACATAACTGTGAGATAGCTTTAAATTTTCATTTTTTTCTTTGAGGGATTGGCTAAAATGTTTTCACTATATCCACTGAATACTGCTATTGATTTTATGGTGTCCAGCTCATGGTTGAAATTTTATATAGTTAGGGCTAAATTAACTAGTCGGTCCATCATTGAATGGAAGACTTGATAGTTTCTGGTTCGTAGGGTGGCAGGAGTCGGCTGGGATGATCACATCACTGTAACCTGGTTTCCTGTTTATGCCAAAACTATGTTTATCATCTATGATAGATATGGAAAGGTCAAGACAGTGCAACTCTATTCCGGATTGGATTTCCATGGTGAACTTATTTTTGGGGTTTTTGGGCATTTGAAAGATTGAGTAAACCGTCGAAAATATTAGTTAGGATAGGATGGCAGGAGTTAAATAATAGTAATTTTAAATTTTCCATAAATATTTCTGCTAATATTGGGGACAGAATGGAGCTCATTGCTAAGCGTATCCGTTGAATAGATACGGGACAGTATAAAAGCATGGCACCAATAACCACAAAACTTTATCCATGATATTAAATCAACCGTGGTGCAGATTTTTTACATCTGGGTTAAAAATTAAAATACTTTATCATTCTCAATTAATTCATAGAATATTATCATTTATATCACAGATATATTTTGATATCACAACCCAAAAATAAGTAACTTTTAATGGTTAAATCATCTTAATCATTTTTAACCGCTCCCACTCATATGAGAAAAATGTCTACGAGTAAATATCATGTCAAGGGTAAAGTATGAATAAGATTTTTCCATATAGCTAATGCCGAGTACCCTGGAACTATCTTGTTGATTGGAGGGCAGACTATTTCCCTCAATATTCGAAGTTTGGTATTCCCTTATTCCTACACGTCTTCGAAATTGAACCTCATCCATCTTTCTTAGAAGAACATTAAGCTGACTAGATTCTTCAAACAAAGGACGGGTACAATTGAGACGCACAAAGGCGACGCGATGCAATCTTGCGCAACCAAAATCTTTTTCCCCAAATAACGACACCACGTTTTTTTAAAAACAGTAATTTTGAACGTTGTAACTGCAGGTCTCCTCGGTTGGGATGACGGTAGAATGCCATGTGGTCAATCCTGAAAGGAGAGGAGGTCAGAGGGGCTCCAATGCAGCAACAGGTATAAAAATATCCCTCCCTTTGATGTGCGTTACGTCCTAGTGCAGAACGAGCCCTGCCGTCGCATGGTGGCACGATGGTAGAAAAACAAACGAAACGAACGACAACGGGATCGCTTGTCCCGGGGAAGGGGCGGCTCGGATTCGTGTCATTTCTATCACCTGTTTTCTCGACCCGAGTGCCATGATTAGGATCCCCAGTTTGCCATCAGCGACGGACCGAATCATGTCGTGCACCACACTTCACCCCCCACACCTCGAAACATCACCCACCCCGTCGACAATTCTCCCGTGAACCGCGCACAGGATTACCTCTCCCTTTGTCTTTTTCCCGATGCGTTTTCCACACAACCTCCCTCCCTCCCATCACTCACTCCTACGCCACTTTCGTCTCTAAATTCCGTTTCTTGGTAGGGGCATTTCATTTTTTATTCTTTGCCTGCGGAATTAATATTGCGGTCGGGGAAAGACCGAGGGTGGAGACTTAGTATGAAACCGTACCTACAAAAGCTCCGGCCAGGGGATGAGATGGAATGGGAGAGTGGAAAATACGGAAAAGCTCGGAGAGAGAGATAAAGGGAGAAGGTGGGGGAGAGAGAAAAGGTTAGGGTGGATGGGGACGGTATGAGATGGTGGAGGTGGAGAGTAGGATATTTTACGCGTCGCGAGGATGCGTGGGGTGGAGACGGAGGGGAGGCTAGGGTCGTGGGTGCGGGCAAAAAAGGGTTTTGCCTCGGTACGACAGAGTTTTAAGAGACGGACCGGGGGAGGGGAGGCAGGAATGGTGGGACGAACCCGGCGCATTTGTATATTTGTATCTCGGTCTGCGCGAAAAAGAGTTTTCCACATTCTCTCTTCGTCTCCCCTTCATCCTCCTCCTCCCTCTGCCGCTCTCCCTTCCTCCGCCTCAAAACTCCACCCTTTCTCCCTTCGGTCGGGCGGCCGTGGTTTGATCCCAACGCTACGGGAGTCCCTTTGTGGTCTCCCTGAGCCGTTAATCTCTCGACCTCTCTGTACGTGGTCGGGAAAGAGGGGCGGAAAAATAAAATGAGAATCAAAACGTGTGGGGGGAGTTGGGCTCTGTGTGCATGGTGTGGCGGTTGGGGGGAGGGGGGGTAGTAGGTGCGTACGGGAAAGCTGGAGGGAGTGGAAGGTGGGAGGGTTGGTCCGGACTGGCGGGGCGAGTATTAAAGGTTCATTAAAGGCACGTCATTCATAGATTAGGGCGGAGGGATCCCGCTCACTTGCTCACTTTTACGGCTATCCCTTCCTCCCACTCATACCTACTCGGTCGTCGCCCCACCATTTCTCCTCCCATCCGCGCACTCCCTCATCATCATCCCCCCGTTTGCTCACCTCGCCGCCCCATTCTCCCACTCTCGTCCTCTTCCTCCCTCCCGCCCCATCGCCACCAATATTGGGCGTTCGGCGCACTAATCCGCGCAGTTAATGAAGACATCCGAGAGGATTAGGATTTCGTCTGAGCGACGCAACCGGCAATTCCACGTCAATAACGGTGCATGGGGGACTTCTCTCGTTTCTTTGGCGTTTCCCGCAATTTCCCGAGGGCGTCGGAGTGGAGAGATTGGTTGGGGAGAATACTCTCGTGTAGTCGACGTGCGATTCTGCTGAAGATATATACTTTTTTGCGTCGATTTTTAATCCTTCAATCTCTAATGCACCACGGATCTCCGCTGGTGTTTTTTGCCAACCAGTGTACCGGGTAAATATTTCACGAGCGCTCTCTCTGAATAAATCTTTTTGGGGTAATTTTAACTATTAAATTGTTTGCGGTCGTTCAGTTTTGCGAAATTAAATGTTCAAAGTAGGAAACATATAGACTTCCAATTTGTTTAGGTCCACGTAGACTTCCAATTTTCAATAATTTAATAAATACGATATGTGTGTATGAAAACAACCCCTGACATTCAATATTTTCTCATTTTTTATTTCAATGTGGTCTATTAGAAAAGATTATTCAGTGAGAGTATTTTTGTTTTAGAAATAATGAGGAAGTAAGTTGCAAATTTGAAAAATTATCCTGCCTGAAATTTTTGCAAATATGTTAATTTTTAGTTAAACAGTCTCCATTACACCTCTGTAAAAATATTATTTTCTTGAACTAGTCTTTGGATTTTTTTTCTTCATTAAATTGAAATTAAAATGTGTGCACATGGTTAACTAATAAATTATTTTATTGCATCGTATTAAAAAGATTATACACCGACCTTAGAGGAGAACCCCCACAGTATTAAAAATATTCTGTTCAATTACCATTTTACTATTCTTCACGAAATTGCATAAAAAGAATAATAAAATGTATTCCTTTGTATGAAAGGAATAATAAAATGTATTCCTTTGTATGCAATTAGCAAAAAATTCAAACTTGTATTTTTGACTATGCATTAACAATAAGCTTGTTAACGATCCAGAATATTAAGAAAAGTGCAATGGCAAAAACAAAGAAACTAATTGCATCGGTACGGTTTGAAATACGTATTTAAAATGCTTAAATCAAACATTTTAAATGCAAAAATAATCAAAAGATAACTGAAAAGACGGAGGGAAAATAGAAAAGGAGGATTTCAGAATGGAGATCATGTCATACAGTAAATTTTCCGCATGCCTTCTCTGCGGGGAGAGGGAGAGACGTAGATTTATCTTGCGCAAAGGTAGCTGGGATGTCGAAAGAAAGGCCGAATATCGGTAAATAAAAGGGACGGAATTTGACTCAAATTTGCATCCGCAATATTTCTTCAACATTATCTTCGTACATAAATCTGTCCTAAATTTATGCCTCGAGTTTTATCGTGCATTCACGTTTATAAGTTTTTCTTTCACGAGGGGATTGAGCCTTCGTGGACTTAAATGCATGGAGATAAAAAAAAGAAAATAACAGAGAAGAAAGGGAGTGAGAGATACAGGAGAGGGAGTGAAGGAAACGTTTATCCTTCTAGGAGCAGCAAGAAGGCGCGGAAAAAGATTTTTCTGCAGCCTGACGAAGTAAATAAATGCAAAATCCGGAGAGAATAGAGTTTCAGTGGTTTTTTTTCTGCGACTAGAAGGAAACAGGGTAAAGGATGCCCCGACTTGGGAGGGAAAGAATGGAAGAAAGAGAGGGTTAAGACATTCGGAATGGAAGATGAAGGTCGCGGGAAGACTAGACAAAAGTCTTTTTAGTGGAAGTCGTGCGGGAGAAGGAAAGATAACGGGAGGATTGGGACGCTGCGGAGGGAGAGGAGATGGCGGAAGGGAGATGTGAGCAGAAGAAAGAGGAACATGAAATGCATTAGTAAAGAGAATGAAGTGGATGAGAGTGGGGGAGGCAAGAATTCTGGGAATAGAGTTAGCCGTAAATGGTAGGGAGGGGAGGTTGAAACAGAAGAGAGATCGGGGAGTGATGGTAGGAAGGCAAATACGGGGAGAATGGAAAAGGGCTCGAGAGAGAAAGAGGAGAGAGAGAGTGAGTGAGTGGGTTTTTGAGAGAAAGAACATGGAAATGGGATGTGAGATACAAGAGAAAAATACTCCCCGAACTTGAAAGCGAAGGCTTTGGAGGTAAAGAGGAAGAGATTTAAATCAGAGAAATTGATATGATGTTAAGCCGGGGAAACGATTCATTGGGCACTAAAATTTTCCACTTCTGCTTATTATGAAAGCGTTAAGGGCATCTCTCAGGTAAGAAAAATATAAATCCCTCCAAAGTAATGAAAGGACAACTTTCCTTCAGAAGTAAATGTGATGTGGAAAATTTTCATTCGAGGAGTTTGAAATGGGTTAATCGCTGAAACCCTAAAAACATTGTGAAAATGAAAAAGCGGCATTTATCAGCGAAATACCTTCATCAATAGTGATGAAGGAAAGATTATATGGAATATTTTCTTTCATATCACTGCATTCCGTTCAGTAATTGCTACAAAATAGTTTTATTTTCTTCAAACATTCAACGGGTGTTGAATTGTTATTTTGCCTCTAGATGCTCAAGATTTAGTATTGCTACCAACTTACCTCTACGAGGGGCGTCCGAAAACTATCCGATCTGGTTCATATCTTCATATTGGTGCTAATCTTCGTCATCCGGGGCGTGGCATCATCGAATTAGTTCCATTTGATTGAACCATACACTCCCAGCGGTGATTACACATCTTAAAGCAGTCCTCGAACGCAGATTTTGGAATGGCTTTCTGCTCGCACGTCGCATTTCTCTATGTCGTTGAACCACTTTCCATTGAGCTCCATTTTCAATTTTGGGAACATCCAAAAGTCGCAGAGAGCTATGTTGGGACAATACGGAGGCTGGCAAAGCTGTACATTCTTGTACTTTGCCAAAAATTGCCGCACAAGGTTCGATGAATGCGCTGGCGGGCCATCGTGGCAGAAGCCAGTCACCGCTTGAGACGTGGTCGTTTTCTTCTCACGGCATCACGCAATCTTCTCAGAACTTCAACGTAATATTCTTTGTTTATCGCCTGACCTCTTGGAGCAAATTCATAGTGCTCAACACCCTCACAATAAAAAAAATAATGAAAAACACACGTTGGATACTATTCGGACAGATCTCGAATTTCAACATTCCTGCTTAGGATCCTATGTATTATTTAAATAATATATTATTTATCATGGTGGCTCTACTTTTTTGACATTGATGATACCGATGCAAAGCTTACAAATGTTCTCACTTTTTAAAAAAATTCAAATTTTTTTAATTTCCTTTAAATTAGATAGAGGTAAAATTGCATTCTTAAACCGTCCCTAAGGTGCAAATATGATAAGAATTACTTTCTCAAACGGTCGAGAACTTGGAATGGAGAAGTAAGGGACAAAATTTAAAAATTTTATCATCAGACGCTGGTATAGAAGGACTGTGGATGATGACTTAATGGTCAAAGGATAGGTTATAGAAAAGACATAAATTTAACTGAAAAAAGTTCATTTAATGTACTCAAGATTGAAAACATGTAGCGTCATTTTTAGTGTCTTACGCTTTCTACAGCGAGGTGGGAAAATATTTGACCCAAGCGTCTTCTGAGCACAAGCACTCAATAAGGAAGGGCGGTACAATCTAAGGAAATACGCTTCGGGCCCTAGGGAGAGGCCTTAAAATGATATGTTTTAAGACTGACTACTGCATAGTTTATAGCTCTTGTTATATCATGTCATTGCCACCCGGCTTATCGCCTAACAGCAATGTATCCTAAATAAATAAAAAAAAAATACATATTCTTCGTCGGCGGTCCATTTCGTGAAATATTAACGAGAGAACCCGGCGAGGAATATCTGTTCCAGTGGCCATTTATATGGTATCTGCTCTAATGTGTATGGATCCGAATAGACGATTTTAAAACGGTATCAATTAATTTTAAAGTTTAGGTAGCTAATTTAAAAGCATTCCAGCGTGTCCCTCTTACGCATCGCTAGTTCTCTCATGATTTTTTAAGGTCTCAAAATTCACCTGCTCATTAGAATCTAGGAGAACATTCGCTACTAATGCAATCTGGACATATCCATACATATGGTAATTGGCAAAAATACAGGCCAACGAAACGCCTCGCACACTACAGGCATTCGCGAGTTTAACGCAATAGAGAAGGCATCCGAAAGTGGTGTGGGGGGCAGCGGTAAGTGGGTGTTTAAAGCCATTACGAAACCTTCCTTTCCACCTCCTCCCTTCCCCGTCTCCTCCTAATATTCCACCATCCACCTGGCTTTCATCCCCCTTATCACTCCCTACTTCGTCCTGTTTATCTTAATGCTAGCGTAATAGCCCGGGAAGGAGACGAGGAGGTGCCGTTTAGGGAAATTCCGCTATGGTGGTCGGTGGCGGAGGGGAAGCGGGGTAAAGGCGGACTTGCGCGGGGTTGTGTGGGAATTGGAGAATGGGATGGAATGATGCGTGGGAGATGGGAGGAGTGGTCAGTAGGTGGAAGGGATAGAGAGGGGGTTGAGAGAGGTCAGAGGGTGAGTAGGGGTCAGCACTTGGGAATTCGAGTATGGTGCGGGGCGGGTGGAAGGAACGGCACCGAAGGAAGGAAGCACCGTAGAGAGGGAGAGAGAGGTGGGCGAATGATGGTCGGAAGTTTAATAAACGAAATGCACACGCTCTCAAAGGGGAGTGGGATGAATGAAGTGGTGGTGGTGGGGGAGGAGTGGTTGGTTTCTTCTTCTGGAGGCTGGCAGGGGTGTGGTGTGTCCGAAAGAACGGATGTCGAGAGGGATTGGGAGGGAGGATTGGAGAGGGCGTCTGTCTGCCCCCCTCCTACGAAACCAACTCCGACCGTCTGGTTAGTGTCCAACTCCGCGGCCGAGGGCAAGCCAAATACAGCGCGGGGAAAATGGAACGTGGGGCGAAGAGGGGAAAAAAATAATGTGAAAGCGAGCGGCGAGTTAATTTCGGGCGGGGTTTCATGGAACACGCAATAAGATTTTGTCCTGCGGCGAATCCAAATGAAGAGAGAGAGAATGGGAATCTTTCTGAGAGTCCCTCGCCGACCTCCCTCCATTTTATATTTTAAGCTCGTTCTAAAAAAATTCCTTTGTTTCGGTGAGCATTTTAATCTGAATTACTCACCTCCTGCTTCATCAAGGATGCGTGCTTGGTCATGCTGATTCGTGGAAATCGTGAGAGAGAATAAAATAACGACGCGCCTTATTAGTGTTGCGGCTTTAAACATAATAGTAGCAGGCCCCTCACACTTATTAATTTCATTTGTGTTTTGACAAAAAAATTTAGCACAAGTAAGTGTCAAAATATTAATGAATTATATTCTTTACAATTTGAAAATTAGCAGGGATACAATGTTATTTTATTCTCAAGCCGTTTACATATGCACTTAGCATTTACATTCTATTACGTACGTTAAGTTATCCATGCTGGCTTTAATATTTTTTTGATTTTTTCAACCATACTTGCATGTATAGTGCTGCTTAATTTTGATTGGGTATTAATGGTGAAATACATAGGATATTCACAATAAATTAATTTACATAAATTATGACAGAAGCGAAGAAGAAACACTCTACTGGCACAATAGATACAATTTTTATGAGAATATTAAATTTAGAATTATGAACGTCTTCTCCGTTCAAATAAAGAATCATGTACTCAATAAATTCTCCCAAATTTTGAAAAACTAGTAATGCCTCTCTAGATAAATAAATAATTGTCTCCAATCAGATGGCTAAATTAAAGTTCGAATAATAATCTAAGATGACTGAAGTTCAGCTAAAGACCTAATTTTATATTAAATAAACTTCTGATGAGTATTTCTCAATCTCAGTCAAGGTGCATGTTTCTTGTCATAGCCTAATAATACACCAAACTTTGAAACTATAAATGGAGTTATTCTATAAAAATATCTCTCTTAGTCGTAATATTTCTGTTTGGTAAAATGTAGTGAAACAATTTCAGGAGCATGTTTACACTGAGGATATTGGTATTGAAGAAATTTTTGCCTACGTACTCCCTGTTTATTAGTCAACAAAATGGTCGTTCAACCCAAATACCTTTTCATGATAGCATGTAAAATGAATTTTATACTTTCGCATTATACTAGGACATCGATTTAGCCCAAAATAATCCAACTTTATTCGTATAATTTTAATTAGGTTTACACTTAACACTCTGTTCTAGAACAGGTAACCATATATTATCTTGGTCTTAATTTAATCTCATTTAAAACAATATCTTTACATTTTCTTAATGTTAACTACTACTTTATATAAATTTTATAAACAAATGATGCTGAACATAAATTATGCGATAGCGAGCCTAGCGTTAACTACGGTATAAGTTAAATATTTTGGGGTTGATTTAACTCCACGCTTTTCAAGGGGAGCATATATCAGGAGAATAAACGGATCCACCTTAAAGAAACTCAGCATCATTAGGCAGGCGGAGGGGAAATGTAATGCAATAGGTAACTATAAGTGCCATTTTACTTTAGTTAGGCCATATTTGAAATAGGCTGTAAGTATTTGGGATCCTTGAGAGAAATCGTCAATATTAGAATCAGATAAATTTTGGAAAAATCAGCCAGATTCGTCAAAATTGTTTCGATAAGACAGGCGTTTCGAGATAGTAGGCTGGGAGTCGCCTGATACGAAAATTTAACAAGCGAGAGTTAGACCTTTGGCAAGTCTGAGAACACTCAAGTTAAGTATGATACAAAGGAAATTATTATGGCCGACATTTTTTAGGAAGTTAGAACACGAAGATGAGGAAAGGGAGATAGAATCCAGTACCGATAGATATATTTGTCCTTTCCGTGGACAATAAGGATTAATAACGGTAAGAAATCGAAGTCATAATAGAAATAGTAAATAAAATCGAATAACAAGTGACAAGTTTAACACTGCGTATACACTGTATATGCATGGTAAATCGTAGGTGCATGTGCGTGTGTATATCAATTGCAGGTATACATATGTATTTGCATACGTGTAAGATTTAAATTTATTTCTGTGTGTGGATATGAATTGGCATTATTAGTTTTTTGTTTATGTTTCATGTGGCAGCATTCTATTTTGCTGATGCAGTCTTAACTCCCCACCGCGCTACACGCCGTTGCGGCGGCTTGCAAGATATTGTGTATATACAGGTGTAGAAAGGATTTTACATGCTGACTACTTTAAAAGTTACTGCGGATGGTAATAACAAAGCATTTTGCTTGATCATATGTCCTTAACAAGTGATAAAACTTGAAGTACAACCTCAGGGTACATATTCACTGATTACTTACTCGGTAATCGCACGGCAAATCTCAGTCTGCACTCGGTCTGCAAATCCGAGACCTCTTTTTCGAAAGAGCAAATACATTAGAAGACGTGGATGGATGGGGTCTTCTTACATAGACATATCTTCCAGGAAAACACGTTAATCAAATGTCAGAAGGGGTTCCGAGGTGAAAACGTCCAAGAAAAAATTTGTAAGGCAAAGAAAGAGGATTTGATGGTGCTTGAGTGACTGGTTAGGGAAGGAGTTGGTTAAGGGGAGTAATTCAAGGTAATGGCATGTAATAATAGTAAAACTGAACGAACAAGGTGTGGTTAGTAGGAGTGATTCCAACAAATGGCATTAAGTTACTACTTATATTATACTTTTGGTAGATGTCGTGATAGGTTCGCAAGGCGTACCACAAAAGAGGAGAACAGACGGTAGGATAATGAGGGAAGGAAAGATAAAGACGCACAAAACTCCACCGCCACTCTTAAAAATCATCGATCAACTTGCGATATCTTATTTCATATCTCTCTTTTTTAACTTTAATAAAGGAGGTATATGAAGTCTCTTTCAACTTTTACGGCGATAGATCCTGAAAAGGTAATTCAAATAAATAAATTAAGAGATATTCGCATTAAAATCAAAATAAAGTACTATACATAATTTGCAATTGAACAATTGTAAAAGTTGAATTAATCATAAACTTAAACTAACATAAAAGCCTTGCAGATAAAGTAATCACACTTAAATTACCGTCGCAATATCAAAACTTCATTGTAATGACTAAATTCATAGAAAAGTAATAGCATAAGGTCAAAATGTAGTATTATGCGAAATATACGCACCGAAGTTTGCACCACACTACGTAGTACTAGGCAATCTTGGATTACGATTCACATTCTCGCAAAAGTGAAAAATAGTTTAGGCTGGCATATCGAAAAATAGATGAGGCGCAGGCGAGAGTCTAAGGCTAGCGTGGCGGAGTTTCCTTCTTGAAACAGAATCGCTTTAACCCATTTCCTGAAGTTCCATTTACCAAATCGCGTTTTACTGCATTCGAGTTTTCACCTGATTTTAAATAGATTAGCTTCGTCGTTATCCATCTATATCTGAACTCGCTCACATAATATCGCTAATTTAAATATATGTATGTAACCGCCGCAATATAAATGAGAAATGGTAGGAATTTCTCAAAGTCTATCTCAGGGTTACGGAAATGTAAGGCGCAGTGAAATAATATACCACCCATCTAAATCTGAATTTATTAGTCATATAATTCAGTTTTTTTTTATTCATGGCATTTTAACATACTTCATGCGCAGTAAATAAAATTAGAAATAGCATAAAAATAATAGTGAATTCTTATGAAATTCTTGAGGAGGAAAGGTTGCATTGTTATAACGTAGTTTTCATAAACATAAACATGAAATTGAACCTTGTAGTACACTTTTAGTGATGGAGTGGAGCTGATAGAGAAGTGAAGCATTTTAATAGAAATGCCGGTGGCTGGGAACAAAGACTTCAAAAAATTCTGTGATCAACATGCTATTTAAACATTTAAGCATTTCAAATTCATAGCAGACCCGTCAATTAAACATTCAAACAATTACAGCGCAGTGTTTAACTATTTTTTTCCCTAGAGAAAACCCATACAAAATTATTAAAGAAATTCTATTTTTGACGTGATATTTTTTTATTACTTTTATTAATGGTATTTATATTGATTTGATCACATCATTTTTCCCAGAAAATACTGTTTAACCTCAGTCAATCACCCAGTATAAGTGAAATATCCAAATCAGACTATTTTTAAGATTTCATTTCATTGTAAAAATCGATTACGTTTTTACACATTTTACAATAGAAATAATAGATTTTTGATCATTTCGCCTTTCAGTAATTATATCGCTATATGTAGAAGCTATTAATTTTGATATCTGTTAAGTATTCAATTAAAGTTGTCTTCCTTACAGTGAATCCATGCATATCGAACCTGAAGTTTATCTTACATATTTATAATCATCAGATATTACAATTAATCCTTTAATATTTGCAGATTTTAATTGCTTCTAGTATTGGAAGTACTTAGTCTTCATCCCTGTATATCGGAAATGGTTGGGCATTCAGACGATGCATTGGGTTTCCAAAAGTTGGAAATTCGTAGAAAACTATTTTCAATTATGTTTAGATATGGTTTATGATAAAAGATAAAATTATTTATTTCTCTATAAAATCTTTCATTGTATAAGAATTTCTTCTTACATTCATTAATATATAAAAATGAAAAAGTATTTCATTTTTTTCTTTATTTGGAATCTTATACTCAATGAATCAAGCCAATACTTGTGATGTTTACTTATTGCATTATTACTATACATTATTGCTTCATTGGAAAATTCAAAGATATTTATAAGTAAACCGTAATTTCCTGTCCTTTCCGATTGTTGTCAGTTTTGAATTAACTACTTCGAATTAAACATTAATATATATATATATATATATATATATATATATATATATATATATATATACACACACACACATACATATGACGATGGAGCTTAGCAGCATTCCGGGCGCCGCCTTCCAGAAGGCGTACGAGGTGTGGAAAACTCGCTGGCAGCAAGTCTGTGGACGCAAAATGGTGGTACTTCAAGGAATTTTGAGTGAATGTATAAATGCTGACAATAAATATTTTTTAATCGACTTAGTCCTACTACTCTTGGGACATACCCCGTACATAGGCCTAACAGCAAGGTCGTAAACAGCACTGGTCGATATCTACATTGCACGAAATTATGAGTTGGTATCTGTTAAATAATATGATGATAGACGGGCTCTTAACAGTTAATTGCCATTGACAAGCCAACTATTTAATAACACTGACAGTAAAAATTTTATAAATTGCACGTTAAATTGGCATTTAATTTATTATCTACATTCATACTGCAAGGAATAATAACTAGTCAATCAGAAAAGTTGCAGTTCCGCTTTTCAAAACGTGAAAGATTTAACCCTATATAACTTTGGGATTCGAATAGTTGTATTTATATACCGGTTTTTGGTTAATTTATACTACTTCCTCGCGATTCAATTAATATCAATGAAGCAGATCAGTAAAATAACAATTGAAAGCCCCAAACTTCAATTTTTTTCTTTCTTTGAGGTGTTAATTGGTGAATTGTCAAGTAGAATCGAGTCTCGTATATCAAATTGTTATCTAATGAGTCATACTACCTCATGTTCTAATAAACGCAGCATCTGGAAACTCGGAGAAGAATAATATATAGAAAATGATTTTATAACTCTACATTTAGTCGTGTTTAATGCCTAAGGGGAGAATGGAAAATAAGGGATGAGAACAGGAACGAAATATAGTGACGCGTAGTGGGAAAGATTAAAGATGCAGCAAAACTGACCTCTAAATAAAGGAACTCAAGGTTTAAATGAGGACATTAAATCAAGAAACTTTTTAAAATATGTATTTAATATATTTGGGTGCAAATGTCGGAGATTAGTACCTGACATCAAAATATTCTGCCTTGAAACCAATTAGTCGTGTTCCATTTGAACAATTAGGATTTGGAACCATATTTGTTGTGTTCGACATAATTAATAAAATTTTTAAGTTTTTTATTAGACATTAAAATAATATTAAAACGACTATTGCGCGGGTTTAGCTAGTATTTATTAATTTCCTTTCTCAGGATCAGCTTTTTGGGAGATTTGAGGGAGAAGAAACTTAAATTTTTGAGAAATTGTCCTCTGAATTAGAAATGGTCACCGACAATAGTTCTCGGGTGACAAAGATTGATGCCCTATCATATTTCATAAATATTGTATTGTATATAATGCTAATATTAATTTTTCATGCAAATAAAACATGTTTAAATAAAAATGTAATGGTTAGTATAAAACGATAGAAATGTCTACTCTGTTTTATGCATCCTTAAGTTCAGGATACCAATCTATAAATTATTAAATATATTCGACTACAGTGCATATATAATGAAAATTTAGTCAAGATTATGTCGTTAAACGAGCTTCAGGATATACTGTAGGTGGTCGTCGGTGATATATGGTAAAACATTTGCACAGTTTGTGTTGGCCGCTAAGAAAAATTCTTTATTTTCATTACATTGCACTTACATAGCTGTTGATAACTGTAACCTCACTAGTTCAAATAATCTTGATCAAATCCTTATCTTTGAATGCAAATATTTAACAATGGTCTTCCTATCTTTTTATCTACGGGAGGAGTAATTAAAGACAGAGGGATGTTAACTGCAGCATGAAGATGCCTAAAACGAAACGTTTAACACGAAATTCTTATTTCATTTTTCCAACATTCGCAACTTCATGATTTAAAAAGGGTTATAAAAATTTCTTGCAAGAACTCATAATATATATATATATATATATATATATATATATATATATATATATATTTTGAGTTCTTGCAAGAAATTTTTATAACCCTCTTTAAATCATGAAGTTTAGTATGAATACGTTTATATTTCAGGAAGAGTACTTTAAACCCTGAAACATTAAACACTATCGCTTAAGTGATGTGAATGGTTTTAATATTCTTTTTTGCATGCATATGCTTATATACCTGACTGACCATGGTCCCGTAGAGTTTTAGCTCTTTCCCTCTAACTCAGAACTGGCCATCCATGAAAAAGACATGCTCAGGGTAACGGTGGAGAATGCAAGAGACGAAAGCAGATGTGGTGGGCACGCCCGGATCCTACGGAGTTGGGATGTGAATGGGGTGTACGGAACTGTTAAGGGAACTGGCGTGGAAGAGCGTCCTCGGGCATCTCCTTCTCTATTCATACGTATCCTCCTCCTCTCTCTTGGGGATGGTAAGACAAAGCATAAGCTTAGGAAATACGATGAGGGTTGCCTTGACCCGATCTCCAGCATCTCCCATCCACGAGAAAGTAGAACATATAAATAAGATGGAGAGAGAGGTATAGAGATAAAGGATCCTGATACAGTTTGCATTCGCAAAGCATTCTTTTCTTTTCCCCTTGCCAAACATACCTCTCGCGCAAGCGGCCACGCCACCTCCACTGCGCATCTCCACTCTTCTGCTCTCTCCATAGTTTCCTTGGCTTTGGGGGGGGGGGGGGCGCTCTACTACCGTCTTAAAATTACCTCACCGATTTTGAGGATACATTACACGTTCCCGAGAGATTTCTATTTTCGTTACACAAATCATTTTCGAGGGAACCAAATAATTAAACAGGTCGCTGACGCCTTCGGCAACTCGTCAATTACTTTTATCCCGTGAGTTAATTCTCCCATCTTCAGATCCATTTACTGTTTCTTCTTTCTCTTGAGAATATTATCTATGGTGAACTAATTTTTACACTCAAATCGATACTCGTGCCGCGGAACAGAAAATGCTCGGGAAATTTTAAGAAATAACTACCATTTTTCTTTTGAAGATTCAAAATCTTGTTAGAGGTGCATACTATTTGTGACCCTTAATATTTATTTTACAGGTTTTTCATATGGTTTCGATGATTTTTACAGTTGGTGACATGAAAGAGAGTCCATTAAATTCTTGCTCTTTATAATTATATGTCAAGTTTTTAAAATAATAACAATATGAGCTTAAAAGTTAAATGTAGCCGCACTAATGAAATGTGCTCAGTACACTAGACTTTAAATATGTCTCCAAAATAAATAGCACTCTATGATACTCGTTAATCCTTTCAGATTGGTTTTAATAATGTGCAAAAAATGATAAAAATAATAATCAAATAATGATTTGGTTGCATTCTGCCACCATTTGTAGTCGAATTGAAACTTGAAAAATTGTTATCCATTACGTGTATTGTCCGACATCCCCGGATTTGAATAATAAGCCAGGCTAAAGTCTATGAGAGTAACCCACGATGATCAAAAATTATATCTAATGTCTTCATTTAGCATCTTACTGCACGGGTTATGCAACGTCCAACGTTGTCGTCCGTTTTTGTATATTTTTCTGAATTGTCGGAGCAAAGCTTCCTCATATTTAATCCGCTTTTGTGACCACTTTTCGTGACCGCATTCCCCGTCGTCCAGCCTCAATTTCCGCCCTCCCCCCGGCTACCCTGTCTGCCCGCTCTATCCCCTCCCCACCCTCAAATGGCTGACCCAGAGGCTTCCGTCATCCTCCCTCAACTCTCCTCCTCGCCCTACTCTCTCCTAAATTATCCCCATGCTTCACTTCCCTCTCCTCTTCTAATGATTTCTTCCACCAAAGTCCTGTTAAACCGTCCCCACCTCAAACTCCTCCCCAAGTGCACACCAACCTTACACTCTCCACTCGTCAAACCTACCACCTACCTTCCCTCCACCCAAAAAACTGTCCGACACCCAACAGTCCAGTCCTCTCCTCATCCATTCCTCTTCTGCCTTTCATCCACAGCGTGGGGAAGTGTCATTGTTAGCAGCTCAATTATTCTCCTCCTTATTCGGTCTATAAAATCCCAACCTCCACCCTATTTCCACCCATGGCTCACCTATTTCGCTCTCGCGTCCCCATCCGTTCTTAGTCTTCCCATTTCTTCCTTTCTCGTTCCCCTTCATTCGCTTCTATTGATGTTTTATTCCCTTCTTTCCGGGCGTGCCCGTTTATCGGTCCGAAGTGGCTTTGGGGCTATTGCGGTTCTGGAGGGAAAACGTTAATACACACTGGGTGGGCCAGAAAAGATCTCGGCTCTTGAGTCCACCCTCAAGCGTGGAAGTCCTCGCAGTACCTGTACGCGTTTGAATCAAATGTAAAAATGCCCTCGCGATGATAATTTAAACTGTTCAATCCAAAGGAAAAATTACTGTCAGAATCCGAGTATTGCAGTTCTTCCAGGTACGCAGGATAAAAAATGAAGAGCGCGGATTATTTTGTGGTAAGGGACGGAGTGAACTTGTAATACATATTAGTTTGCAGGCCACGGTGATGGTGAGAATGCCCCACCCTCTAATCTTGAAGCATTGGATTCGATTCTCTCTCACAGAAAGTTTTTCCTCAACGTACTAAGGATTAGGTGTTAATAGACATTAGTATTATCATTTCGTACAATGACGCATTGAAACGTACATAGGCGGGTTATTACCTGCGTACATTATCCATTAATTTATTACAAGAGGAACCATTCCTCAAACGGTGCCTCTCGCAATATGCCTGCTTTCACATTTAACCCGCCCGATGAGATTTCGAGCAATTAGTCTCATTTTTCCTTCCACTCCTCTTCACCCTCTCATGTTCCTCAAAACCGTTTCTATCTCACGCGCCCCGGGCGAAGCAACACGCACAATTTCCGAGGGTCGGAACGGGCGTTCCTTCGTTCGCTCCTGGTGAATAATGGTGCGCTACGAGGAAGGCGTCTATAACGCGGCGAGAGCCATCCCCGAAGTAGTGGGAACTTAATTCGGGATGATCGCTTCGTTTTCCCTTTTATTTTCTTTCCGTGGCAGTGGGTGACGTATTTCATTCCACAGCTCAAGGCGTGCAGGAGGTGATGGCGTGACTGCTTAAAATGATGGCTGGCTGCGCAACTTCACCTAAATATTACTCAGACACACAGAGGCAACGGTTTTTTGAATATTTATGACGATGAATGATGTACTATTTAAATATGATATAGTCATATTGTTATCTATAGTTAAAATACCATACTATGCGTTGCAGAGGTGGAAGGGAACCTGGATAGAGCTTGGCAGTCTACAGTTTAAGGCAGATTTTGAGCGGACCTAGACCGAACAGGACTATGTAGTAAACTGTGTCAGGCTCATATATGAAATGTCTCCATATTGCAAGGAATGGTAAACAAAATACTACAATACCACAATTATCACCATCAGTTGATGCTGCGCGGCCGAGCGAAATCATGGTCGTGTGTTAATAAATGGTGAAGTGTGGGATTTCTCTATTTTTTAGCATCATAGTTAAATAGATAGATAGTCGTCTTTATTTTGGAGCGATATTAAGACTATAGAGTCTCTTCTATCACCTAACCCCTAAGGGGTTGAAGGTTATATGAACACGACTACATTTCTTAGCCTCATATCAAAGCACAACATGATATTGCACACTGCACCTTCATTCATTCCATCTAAATGCCTACCCTTATCCTACCCCTGCCTTACTAGCCTAACGTCCTCCCCTCAAAAATAGTCGCCAACATCCGTCACCAATCAAAATGTTCTGTATCATCTTTCTTGCCTACTTTGTTTTTTATCCGAAAAATTCTATCATCTCTCCCAAATTCCTAGAAATTCTTCGTTTGTTTTACTTTCTATCCAATTTACCGTGTTCATACTTTTCCACACTCAAACCTCAAAAGCATCCAATCTACGCCTATTACTTTGCTTCAATCACCATGCTTCCGTATTGTACAAAACCTGAATCCATATCAGTTTTTTCACTATTATTTTCCTTAAGTCTTTACTGCACGTCTCTATCCAAAATTCCCTCCTCCGCCTTGCGCAAGCTTCTTTGATTAGCGCAATTCTTATTCTAATGTCCTTACTACTACTTCTTGGCCCAATATTGTATACCTCCACGGCCTTATGCGGTTGCAAAGCCGTTATTTGACAGCAATTTTCTGACAAGGATACCGGATTGTATTGAAAAAAATATGTCAAATAAGCATTAAAAAAGTTAGAAATCGTTCGAGAGGCTATTCAAAGGAGTCGGTTTTCTAATTCAAAGGAGTCGGTTTTCCACGGAAGTACAAAGTTGCTGAGTACAAGAATTATGCTATTTGGTAGCGTAATTACCAACGATGACAAAAGTATGAAGACAATGTTTTAAACAATAGCTCAATGAATGAATGCTTTAGTGTTGCGTAAGAAACAAATGTTGAAAAACAATATAAAAAGACAAAGCAATATAATGTAGAATGAAAAAATGGAATTAACTCTTACAAGGCAGCGCCAGAGCAAAGAGCTAAGTTGACATGAAGTATGATGGATACTACTTGAGCATACTGACTTACTGAAAAGGCATCGTGTAGAATGTGTAGGTACTGATGACAAAAGGAGAAATATCAAATAGTCACTCCATGAATCATAATAATGCTTGGTTTCAGGCGTAAAGTCTCAAGTTAAAATCTGACAAGAATGCGTAGTGAGTATTGATGGAATCCTGTGAACTTAAATATTTACTCCTTTGCACCTACATAATCTTAGAGGTTGCAAAGAGGACCAATTAAATTACCTAGGGAATCATATTATAAAAATCAAATCAGAATCACACATTTGAAATTAGACAAACACCTAAGGACCATCTGCGAAGCAAAGTTAAAATAAATCGGGGTTCATTCAACGACTACCGGGGATATATTTGATTTAAAAAGGTAAGGGGAAGTGTTCATTGGCGCTATTAAGACATCGCTTTGAATACGCGCCGACATTTTGGAATGTACAAGGATTTAGTTCTAGAACTATACATAATGCAAATAAAAGTTCCCATTTTGTAAAAAAACGTTATGCACTCATATCAGTATTGGAAGGCTTTGATAAGGACATTGGGAACTGGTAGATAACACGTGCAAATTTTGGAAAATTACAATTCACTCGAGTTTAATGCTGGCGCGGAAGGAATTAATATACATTGAAAGACAAAAGCACATTGGTATGATAAATTGCCTACACAATCGATAGCCACATGGAATCATCCTTCACTTACATGAATAGAGGTCACAACGGTACAGCACAAGTAAAGACTAATTAATCAATAATTACTCTGGTGGCTGTAATAATTATTCTGGTGATTGGTGACACTAAAATGTGACACTAATGACTGGTGACACTAAAATTAAGACCAGGAATGAGTTCGCAGAAGGAAGTATTGAAAGGAAACTACGCAATATGCTATCAAGGAATACAGAATTAGACAATGAACTGGACAACTAAAAATTTAATGTGGTGCCGATGATTGAGGTTTGTTTTCACATTACGTTGACTTAAAATTTTTAAATTAACTCGGCTATGCCCGAATTTTAAAACAAACCTGTGTGCTTCCGATCGAAAATGTGCAAAATGTTTGTGAAACAACAGTGAATAATGGGTGATTTAGGATAGTTGCGGTTTTAGAAGATGAATCATACCTACTAAGCAACGAATTGAAAACACGGTCCATGCCAGTGTGCATGTCGTTAAAATTATTTCATTGTGATAGAAGATTGGACGAGGAAAATACATGCGCAATTATATCATATATTAGGAGATCATGCCTCTACAGGCGACAAAAATTGGAATGTTTTCATCGAATTGATCGAACACCAATATCATGATACCAAATAATTTGCAGGGTATTTTTGAGCGGGCATGACATATTCAGATATTGCAATTAAACGATGGAAACAATTTCTGAATGGATAGGCAAGTAGAAGTTTAGTTAGACAAATTTGAAATATGTGACATTTCTGTAACTAGTCTACCTTATTATTATTTCAAAAAGCAAAACCATTTTGCTGGAAATGAATTTAATGATCATGAAAACATTTCCAACTGCATTTAAATCACCGACAATGATTTAACAAAATTAATGATAAATAGATAAAGAATAAATGGATATTGACTTAATTGTAACTTTAATTTTGTTCGGACTTCATGATATTAATTGCGAGAATGTACTATTTTTCATCGACGAGAAAGTGATGCATTAACTAATATTCATAAGGTCATTCAATCTGCTGAAAATATTTTAAATGATAAGGAAGATCCCATGGTACTCATTTGTTTGGCATTTTTGAATATTATGCGTTATTTTCAGACGAAAGGTATTGATTACGCAAAGTATATATTTTCATTATTTGGATGATCACCTTTAGCAATAATTAATACAGCAATTATTGGTAATGACATCATTCATCATTTTAACCATTATAAACTTATTCTTTTTCTCAAATGATATATTTTCATTGTCAGCGCTTCGATAGCTTCCAATTATTTCTCGTAGAACCAAAATAATAATCTCTCAAATTAATGCCACAAGTTGCATATTTGAATTCGTATTTTATAGCCTACAGTGATCCCACAGGGGAAAATATAAAATGATTAATAGGTAACTGCTTTTAAGGAATTGCATATTGGTAGCGCATAAATTGTTCAGATCCTGTATTTGGCCTCCCAAACTTCTCATATATTCGCAATACAGCCCTAACAAATAAAAAGATAAATTAATGAGCCATTGATAACAGCTCCTCGTTACAGCGTTATCATAACTTCCACTGGATAAATGATCCATGGCCGGGGGACTGGGAAGGCACTCAACAAGATTGAAAGGTGCCTATAGTAAAATAACGAAAATATTTATATTTTTTAAAGCTCTCCTGTTCACTTTTTCACCTCTCGTTGCCTTTAATTTTTAGGACCGATATATAATGAGATCTTAGCTTAGGATATGAGAGTAATTTTTCTCGTACTGATAACCTTTTAAATCGACTTTTCCCTTAACGCCCAGATTTAGATGATTTATATGTTTCCTCTTATTGATGTAAGTATTGTAAATTTGGACGAAAAATTTAGTACGGTTGATCCGGGAAACATCAAAAAAATCAATTAAAAAAAAGAATGATGGTAAGGGAGTGCATTTATATTTTAGAGGTTTCGAAAAGGAAAATAAAATTAGACTATTATAAGGAAGATCTTCATACCATGTTATAGCCAAGACTAGGGGTGGTTTTTCATTTATTATATCTGTTCTCTGCTAATATATTTCATTCCATACGCTTTATCGAGTCTTGCTTCTCAATGACAACTCCAAAAATAGAGCGAAGTAATGAAGCAATGGTATTGAAATGTATCATGAAAATATATTTCAATAACTTTTTCAATTTATCATTTCCAAAGCAACTATTTAATAACATTATGAGTGAAAAAATGTAGGAATTAAAACTTTTGCCAGTAAACGTTTGAATAGATTAAAATACGAAAGAACTCAGTGAACAAGAAGTTTAAATATGCGAAATAGGATGTTTTCAATGTTTCAGTAGTTTAAACATAGGTTTACAAAATATATATTACACTTTTGTTTTGGGTAATGAAAATCATGATGACGTAAATTAGGAAAATTGCACTAAACCATAGTATTAATAGAGTACGATTTGATTAGCAAATGAAAACTGTGAGGTCTGTACAAATGTCTCGCAGCTTATTTGGGAACGAATTTAGTCATGAAAGGTAACAACGAAATAAATATTGAAATGAAAGGAATTCCTTTTCAAAGTTGCTGAAGGAGAAAGTACATTTAAGAAAAGAATAAGTAAAAGTTTGAAAGTCTTCTTTAGTCCTTGGTATATGTAAAAAAATGTCTTTGAGCTTATTTTGTCATTAATTATGTCCTGTGCCAAGGCGAACACCACGTTTCAGCGGACGTTTCATCAGTATTGGATTTCCAAAATGATGAAGCAGAATAGCATAACTTTGACAGTTTTCATTGGCCTAGGCAAGCGGAGGAAAATGAAATAAAACGCAAAAGCGCTCGACTTTATTGAGATCTGTGCTATTACACCAGTAATCCTCGAAGGAAAAAATTGATCCTCTCTAATAGAATTGAAACGCCAACATTGTCAAGAGGAAACTAAAAATCAAGGCGAGTAATAGTTGCCATTAATTTCAAAGATACCCAACTTAATTAAAAGGTAATCATCATTTTAAATTTATTCTATTTAACAAGTTCCCAAAAAGAAAATGTTCATCCTCGGTTCGGTTTTTCTTCACCATCTGTTATGAAAGATCCTTGTGTTTTGAAGCAAAATGAGCCAGCTACATACCATAGAAATCCAATAAGAACCGCATTTGTATAATGGAGCATATACTTATAACGTTGAACTACTTGTAATTCCGGATTGGTCAACATAATTCCCATTGAAAAAAATTGCATGCAACTTGCAATGCGAGATAAATTTTCTATCGGATATTACCTCAGTCACTGTAGAATACGAGATTATCAACGTCATGGGAAAGAAAGAACATCAGGACACCGTTGGAGCCAAAATGAATAGGTTAGATTAAAAATACTGCGAGACGGCCGATTCTGCTTCAATGGCACAGTTAATTGCTTTTCTAGCATAGATTTCCCTCCTATCTCATAATGTGGGACTGGGAGTAGTCAGGTAGGAAAGCTCGGAGGCGGAAAAAAATGAGAGATAAGAGAGACGCATATTCAACCGACTTCCCCTTCACTTTACCTTCCATTCCAAAAAGCGGTTCACGTGGAGGGGATCCATTTCCCGGAGAAATGCAATTTAAGGGATACGTCTCGCGGAATGGCCCACATTCTATCCGAAGCACCGTAATTCCAAAGATGGAAAAATGAGAAGCGTATTGCTTATCTTATTTCGGCGGTGGAAGCATTGCCGGCTGCCAACCGCCCCTCGTCCATCCATCCCTCCCTCCTTCCTTCCTTCTCCCAGTCTCTCTCTCTCTCACTACCGACGAAGTGGCGGTAAAAAAAAGAGAACTCATTCGGTCTCATCCCTATTTCTCTCGCTAGACTCATAGACGCACTCACGGAGAAACAAGCATTCACGTACGTCCATATTCAGATTCTGACTTTGCTTGCACCTACTTCTTCTTCTCTCCCGCCGCCTTTTCGGGACCCCCTTGCAGTGACACCTCCCTCCATCTCATGCACTGAAGAGTATCTCCCTCCCACACCTCCCCGTGGGGGATTTCCGCCTATCTATGTGATACAAACCCGTTCTTTCCCTTTCGTGGCATCCCCCATCTCACCTCCCCGCGAAAACACTCGACGGTTTCGATCGATGGTGCCTCCGTCGTGCGTCGCTGGTGTGACTGCTGCAACTCCGGGGACCCATTTGCAATCCCAGCGGCCCTCTCTCTCCTCCTCATCTCCCATTTCTCTCCCTCACGTTCCCCGAATGCCTACCTACACCCACCTCAGCCCCTCGCCCTTCCTTCCGCCTTTCACTCTGCTCCCTCCGGAATCCCACCTCGAGCTCCTCAATCGGCTTGCGTAATTTAATTTATTTTTTTTTTCTCGGGCGGGGCAAGCCTGTGAGTTCGCAAAACCCTGCTCCGGCCTACTACTCCCTCTCCTTTTTCTCTCACCAGGGAAACACACCCGGCTCTGACACCGATCCATGAGTGGGTGGTCGTTGCGGGGTCGTTCGGGTGGGCTACACGGATTCCATTAACTGAGGGCGGCCGTTCGATTCCCCTGCTAAGGAGAAATTGTCAGCTATCGTACGAAGGACTAAAGCGGGCACCGAGAGAAAAGCGACTGGCGTTTAAATGTGCTTCAAACTGCAGGCCCATAAATGACAATAAATCTTCGAAATACCCAAAGAAAGATGATTCTAATAAAAATAACCTAATTATTATTGAAACTAGCATCAGTGATGATTTTATAAACTCGACGGAGGGGATGTAGTGGGAATTGGAGGCTTTTAAGATGGAGTGGTAAAGACTGAAGAAAATAATCTGTGAGGTGATGAAGAAAAACGATAATGATTGGATTTTGTCAAAAAATACATAAATTAATGGGGAAATTTGGCGTAATTCAGAAAGAATGGATGTAAATAGCATTAAGGCAGGTAGTAGTGGACTGTTGAAGGTACAGAGAGGAAGAGAGATATATTTTGATGAATAGAGAGAGCAAAAATAGGTAATTTAGACGCGTTGAATTTAACAGATAAAAACTAATGCAGAAGACCGGCGTTTAGATCAGGATGAAAGATTTTAGTAGGCGACGATGTTGTACTTTTTCCGAGTAGCGTCCTATACCTAACACTTACCAGTATATTTCCGATGATAATAACGGTTTTAAATGGTAAAATTTTCAAATTAATTATATTCCATCTTGATCTAGCCACATATATATTTATAAATCATGGAATGGTAACCATTATTATTACCATGGTATTATTCCAACGATCATTGAATTCACACCTTACTATCCATCATTATTAGTAGGAATTTATGGAGGGAATGAACGCAGCTACATCAGAAAGCATTTTTATAACCATTTAAGTGCTCGTTTAAACAAGACCGATGCAACAGTTCCGAAATTCTATACCCAATTAAGTAATGTTTGTTGTATATCAGCATGAACATAGCTCAATTCAATTATATCTAATATCAATCTCGATACTCAACGCACATTTGGTACATGAAGATACCATGCTATGGAATTGATATTTTATTGGAAGACCATTGAATCCATTTCCACAAAATGTCTTTCTCAAGCTTCAGTTTAATGTCGTAATCAAGTAAAAGTAAGGCATCTCTAAAATACGGACTTAACGAGCAACGCGAACTCAAAGAAAGCCATATAAATCCTAAAAACAACTCCAAAATTTTATTGATCTTTAATAGAGAAAGGTCTTCATAAAATTTTAATTAGAAATGAGGACTAAGGACATTCAAACCTAGAGATTCAATAAATATTGGATTGGTTTAAAAAAGAAACACTTCGTTATTTCCCTTTACTTTTCAACATAATTAATTCGAATGAGGTTCTTCATTTAACATTTTATGCAAAAAAATGAATCGCACTTAAAGTAAAATGTGGTAACACCACTCAAATTTTTGCGATAATATTGAAAGTATACCTACATTTACAATATTAACCAATGCAAAATAATACCGATTACGTTCATAACGTCATTGTATTTTACAGACATTCCTTATTATTAGGAAATAATAAGGAATAGTGAATACTTAAGAATATGTTTGAGAAGTAATAGGACTCGGTGTATTATCCATTTATAGAACATTTATGACGAATTTCAAATGGAAAGAAAAGGAAACTCATTTCTTCAAACTTGAATTACTGTCATACTCCTAATGTTTACAATATAAGAAAAGCCGTTGCTAACTATGAGAATAAGGTAAGTATTTATTTTTATAGCAAAATTAAGCCATAAAATTTAAATTTTGAATCAATATTCAATTTTAGAAAATTGCCGTAACGATTATTGACATTAAGGACATTCAAAATTAAATCACACAGCAAATAATGACGTAGACGTTCTTAATTTATTTATAGCTATACGTTTTCATGAATTACTCAAGGATAATTACATCCTAATGGCTAGTGCCTTTACAATGTTTCTTTTAAGAAAACCAAAAGTCAACAAATCTTCAATTGTTCGTAAATTATATCGCATGTGGTTTTTGAGGCTTACGGTAAAGCATTTGTAGTTAAACCAACTCGATGCTTGAGAGGCCTAACCACATTCGATTTGGGATGGATATTCCTTCACTCAGAATAGAAGAGAGACACTTCCTTTCCTTGAGGTACTCGTGCTAAAACATTTTTTTTCACCCATTAATTGGTTAAACAAATTATAATTTACTCAATTTTTAGATACCATTGACCGCACTTTTCCACTCTTGCCTACCTAATGTATAACCCAACATTCCGTCATTCTTGGATAGGCTTCTCTTATCAGGAGCGTATAATACACTTTTAGTCAGATATTCACATCCTTAGCTTCCTCTGAAGCTAAGGATGTGTTTCAAAGAAATATGATTTTTTCTCAAAATATTCCCAATCCATTTATTAATTTATATACATGTCTGTTGATTATACGACCACGTTTATATCGCATTTTTAAATAAAATCTTTTTATCAACCCTTTGGTTTTCAAATTATCTCTCAATTACATCTTCCAGTTAAACACAGCTGCACTAAAATCTTCCAAAATCATTCTGTGAAGAACTTTTTTCTGTTTTGCTTCCAAAGAGTGGTACATTACAGAAGAAATTTTGCATGCTAGTTCTTTGTTGGTAACCACAGCTTTATTTTAAAATAGTGGCTCTCGATTTAGAAGAAATGTGGTCTAAGGTTCTTTCTTTGGTAAAAATAAACCAAATATTTTCTGAACTTTTTTATTCTGCTTCAGAAGAAGATCAAAGACTCTAGATGAATATTTCGCCTTCCCCGCAATTTTGTTTTCTTCTTAAAAATTCATATTATATCATTAAAGTACTTAATCCTTTGAACTCATATTCTCGATTTTATACCGTAAATACGATGCCATTTGCGAAACGGAGCATGTTAATTTCTTCTCCACTTAAATGAATTCTTTTGACACCCATCTATTGTGACCTTCTGTTACCTCTTCTCAGAGTATGCAGAATAGTTCTGATCATTAACGGAACCCTTGTACCTCTATGCAAAATATAAACTCCGCTTTTTATCTGCCTCATTAACTGTATGCCAACTTCAATATTGTAAAGTTGCAAAAGCTCTCTCCAAGATACTTTTATTGTCGGTTTATTTATTTTGCACGCCTTTAAACGCATGTGGCGCCGTTGATAATCATTTTCTCAGATAATGCAACAGTTTTTATTTGTTTGACATGTTTGTTTGTTTTCTATCATTTTTTAAAACAGGATATTTGATCGGCGACTTTTGCATTATTTGCTTTTCGTAATTGACAGCCTAAGGTGACTCCTTACATATTGATGTCAGCTCTGGTCCAAGTTCAATTCTCGATATGAATGAGAACTAAATGCTCTTATCGTTGAATTAACCTTCTTTCATAAGTTTAGGCCATCAATAGAACCCCTCGATACATTAATTTCGTTTGTTACCTATATCTTCACCTTCAATTAGTATATTACCTTTCACCTTGAAATTATAGCATATCGATTTTTTTCTCCTAAGTGTGAGTTCAGTAATTTTTATGCTCTTCTGTCATTTTCCTTGGTGTTTCATACAAATTTTCGAATATCTATCCCTCAAACAGATTTTATCCTTGTGCAAAGGGCCTTCATTTCTTGTAATATTTCAATTTCCTTTTTCCTCACCCACACTTCCTAACATAGCCGTTATCCATGGCAGTTTATCTTTTTTTCCTGTCTTTTTTTCTGCCGAATTTTTCTAGTAATAATTTCGTGCCGGTGTTTTAGAAATTATTCAAATAAATAATAATATTTCGTTGATAAATTTGTGTTAATTCCTCTATTTCATATACTTCTTACTCCATCGTCAATAACTGGACAATTCACAGCGTTTGCAGCGATTCCAATGGGATAATTAATAAACTTTATGTTAAAAGCCAACGTAATATTTTGCTATTTTGTGCTACAATCACGTTGCAATTGATCAATAAAGGTATATTGTGCTTTGCTCTTAGAAAAAAAATCGATTTTACACGCATTAATACCAGGTACATATGGTTGCTTAGGCATCACTTCTCTCAACTTTTTTCATTATTTGTTTTTCTATTCACATGCAACGAAATATAGAACCAAATCCATTTAGTACTGAAATCCTGAAATTAGTACAAAATTTATACTCAAGTCATGAATATTTAGATCAAATTCGTTAACGATCCTAATTTAAAAAATAGGAAAAAGAATAAAATACTACATTGATTAGATCCTTTGTAACCTAGAGATTAGATATAAGTCACACCATTTATTTCAAACCTACATGCCACTGACAATATTTACTCTGGTAGTGAATTATTGCTCTTAATTTTCAAAGATTGAAATTAGTTTTTTTCGCTTTTGATATGTTTTACTTCCGCTTTAAATTTCATCTCTTTACTTCGACCTCTCTCCCTTTTTCCATCTACTTCCTTCCGTTACTTTCTATGCCCCTACAGTCGACTCTGCTACGCCTCCTAAATCACTTCAGCCTATTCAAATGCCACCCACCAGCCTTATAATTAATAGCCAGCATGTAATTTCTCGTCGACGCTTTCGACGATATATTTTTTTATAATTGCCTGGGTTATAACGCAGAGGATCAGAAGCCAGTCATCCCACAGCGTCGGCAACCACTGTAATCATTTTGAAGCCACGCAGACGCCTGGGTACGCTCTGGAAAAAATAGATTAATAACGGGGGTAGGGAAGGAGGAGGGGGGGCTTATGTGCATCTCGAGATGCACTTCATTTCTCCTACGGATTTACTTCGCTTTTAATCACCATTTTTTATATTTACTTTGATACCGGTCGAGCGCTAGTCCTGTGTTAAATAATTCTCGTGTACCACCGACTATGTTGCGGGGAAATTAAGTATTTACTAATCCCAGGCGTTCTATTACACGAAAACCTCAATCTAATTAGGACGTGAATTATTGATTGAATGCTTGGATAGGTTGATATTTTTCACAACGTTGAACTAAAATTCGCGCGGTGATAAAATCGACGGAAATGGAGAGCCTCATTGACCATAACCACCACTTTTGATAGAGCACGAACTGCGTTTATGCCTGAGGATACTCAGAACAATATTTTAAGTGAATCGCGGGAGATCACTGATGTTAATTAGCATTTGGAAACTACTCGTATACGACCAAAACAAATGACATCGGAATACACGCACTAGAACCGCATGAAATGGTAGTCGTGATACCTTGTAGAATTTATCCTCTGTAATTAAAGAAGTATTACAAAGTCTTTGAATAACTCGAAATTGAAATATCCCTCGTTAGTTGTCATGCATGGCATCAATACCATTACCGCAATGAATCATCAAAAAATTCGTAGCAGGGAAACCATTTGGTGGTTTTCATGCATTAAGTCGGATAATGACTGATGTTGACATAATTTTTTTTCATCATCCCTATTTTTTGCTTTTATTGGAGATTGATTAAATTTTTCCGCTCTAGATTCACCAAAATTTTTTAAAGGTATGAGGTTGAAAATTTGCGTACATAGATTATAATTCTAAGGAATATTAAAATTGTTGAAAATAATTTAAGAATGGAATAGAATTTCAAAACATTCAAAAAAGGTCTTACAAAATGCTTTTCTGATGAAAGATTCAGTTATTTTCTCAACTAAATCCAATATTTTAACGTAAATATATTGATCGAGAAAATGAAGTATTGAGGTAAATTTTAACTTTATCACTAATAAAAAAATAATAAAAAGCTATTTTCAAATAAAGTACGAAAAGAAATCATGAATGTGCGTAATTCAAAACCATTTTTCTATATTAAACCGTGCGCTCAATAGATTAATTGTGTATTGAAACATGATTTAAATTTCCAAAGATCGAAAACCTTTCACCATTTTTACAGCCACATTTAATAGTAGTCAGAAGAAAATACAACACCTGTGCATTGAAAATAAAATTCCATGACTCCAAACAAATTTTTAGTTTTATACTCTTAACAGTGTAATTAAACAGAAAGGTTTTAATGCTTTCCCAATCTTTGCACGTGTCCCTAGATGAGGCTGGCACATTTACAACAGGAAATTGCTGTGCATGCGCAGGCTGCCGCGATGACTCCCGCGCAATGAGCGCAGCGCTTTTAGATATTAGGCTTTAACCTGCGCGCGGGTATGAACTTCACCGTAGGAATTCCGTTTCTAGTGCGAAATGTTGCATGAGATGCGAGATAAACGTTCCCGGAGACCGAAATAGCCCGAGTTCCCCTCCCTCGCATACCTCTCGGGTCAATGCGCCATCACGAGCGCGCGCCGGGTATGATTCCCTGGGTGCGCAAAATAAAGACGGTAGGGAGCCTCACAGAAACGAGGATGCAAAGACAGTAATAGCGGCGGGGAGCTCCGGATACCCTCGGCCACAGGAACTCTCTCAACCATTCTCCCCGTGCTCCTCCGAAAAAATGCCCGTTTCTCGCCTTCGAGTGCAGGCGAAAGGCGCGACTCCGTTATGGTCACTGCAGCGAACTTAACGAGGGGCTTTTAAGAGGTGAAACGACCGCATGTCCTGCTCCCCCATCCTAACCAAACCGCATGCACACACACAACCCACGCACACACATGCACACACCCACACATGCACCTATTTCCATTCGTGATCATTCCTCCCCCATTCATAGCCTCAAGGTCTTTTATCTCCTCCGTTTGAAAATCGCTGGCTTTGCCCCTTGGCCACTCTTGATACCTCTCCTACCGACTTCTATTTCTCTTTCTAATGGTATGTACATTCCGTTTATTCCCCATTCTAAGGTTCAGATGTTCCTCCCTGAGAGGAATATGTCGTTGAAATCGTGAGTCCGTTATTCCTCTTGAAAATTATGAGTCTTAACGATTATGCTACCTTTAAATATTAGCAGGTCAAAACAACGAACTCCCGTTACATCGATATTTCCATTTCATACTTTAATCAAGTGATTTTGGACCAAAAATTGTCTTCATTAGGTTTGATCAGTTTAACGCTAAAATAATTCCTATACAACAATTTCAGAGTGTAAAAATCATTCGCCTTGACTGGGATCCCAGTTAAGGTGAATGATTTTTACGATGAAACTGTTGCATTGAAATGCACATTAGCGGATGACTCCGTTAAAAGTTACTGTTGCGGCATTACCGGCAGTTTCTTTGGAATAATTCCTATATTTGGGAAAATTTTTTCCCATCATCTACACGGGAAAAACTCATTTTGACAAGTGTGTGTCCAGAACGGTAGTTTTTCTTGAGGTGATTATGATGCTCTTTTCTTTGATAAGTATTAAATGATACCATCATGTTAAATCATCGCTCTTTGGTTTGAATTACATTCCGTCACTACCACTAAAACGTGATATGGTCTTAATTTAACTTCCGTCAAGAGGCGCTGATTACATCAACTAAGGAAAAATACGACTGAAAATTATTGTCTTCTTTAACCTTTTTAACTAAACATTTTTGTTCCAAGAATTTAAAAGTACCTACTACGCTTTCTGCTGAAGTTATTTTTCTTCAAAATCGACAAACTCCAATTGCTTCCGTAATTATATTTACCTTTGAGATAGTAAAAAAGGATGGTGTAAATTAATCTATGCAAATTCCAAAGAAACTGCGAGAGATGCCGCAACAGTAACTTTTAACGGAGCCATCCGCTCATATGTACACGACCGGACATTGAGTCATCCGGGTTCGAATCCCTGTCAAGGCGAATGATTTTTACACTCTAAAATTATTGCATTAGTCAACGCATCAATCATTTATTTTAGCTTAATCTTTGGTATCAAAATGCGAACAAAGGGTCTAGATATGCTTCTAAATTTTCATTGGCGTTCCTTCATTAGTTTTTTATATTCATTCAATTTTTCCCAAAGCAATTAACCTAGTTGAAGAGTGAATTTCTATTGTTTCAATAGCTTAGCACTGATCCAAGTAGAGTAAGGGGTCGTTCGGGATTAATTTAATCACCTCCGTACAAGACATCTTGAAAACTGGCCAAATTGCAATTGCCAAATCTCAGTCTGCATCCAAATCGAGCCATGTCTTTGTGGGTGCATATATCGCCGTTTACACCTGACACCTTGTTACCTATCACTACAATCATAAAAAATTATTTTTAATTCATAAAATGTCGATGTGTGTCAATAAAATTAACTTTTATATGCATTTGAAAATTCTGTTTTTGTTATGCTGAAAACTGTTCTACAATAACTGGAAAACTAGAAAATTAAAAATTTATACTTTCGTAGCTCTACTCGTGTGTGTACAAAATTCTCTCCCATATTCAATATGGGAGGATGTCATTTATAATGATGATATCGATATCCACAAGGGGATCCGCAAAATTTCAATTACTTTCCCGTCATCCCATGTGGAATTTGAAATGCAAATAATTTTAACCAGGTCCCGAAACCATGTTTTTAAATTTTTTGCTGAACGAGCTGAAAATCTGAATGTGCTTGTCTGAATGCCTTTTAAAGCAAAATAAAATTCTGCTGCTTCCTCTCCTTCCGTTGGTATAAACAAGATGAGAACACAAATAATTATATTTTCAGTTGTTTTTTAAATTCCGGCGTAGACCTTATAAGATTCTTACATGAAGATAGGGCACACAGCAATGTCACACGAACTATTGGTTCCTGTAGTGCGACAGGTGTGCATGGAAAAGAAACTGATGAATGAAATGATTGCTAGACGCATGGAGGTTCTGTGTATAATCAAAACAAAGGGAAAGGGGTGTTATACTGTTGAAATTGATAGCAATTGCTTTTTAATATTTTAGTCAGTTTTAGACAGTAGTATACTAGGCAGTCAGAGTATATGTTGACTTGATTAGGATGCACGTGAAGAAGTACGAGTAACACTCTCCTCAATCGCTCTGTGTCGTTATAACACGCGTCATTGAAACTTGCCATGCAGCAGTATCTGTAGAAGAAAGTGGGAAGGAAGAGTTTTGGTAAAAATCGAAAGAGGTTTTTAATGCTTTCATTCTGAAAGACATCTGATATTAAGATGAGAGTATACCGAAAGCGATGCCGTGCTGCTTTGGTTTGCTGTGTGCAGTTCTGGGTGCGCAGCATGGATGTGGCATGTGCTAGCGGCAAGTAGCAGAGAAGATTTGAAGTACATTTGCATTTGAGAGTACGATTCGAAATGTCGCGAACCAAAAATGTAAGAAGAAGGAATGAATGCTTGCTTGCTTGACGATAAGTTAAACTCGAGTTAGACAGAATGGGCCAAAAAAATAGGGAAAATGGAAGACAAGAGTAATGCTTGGGGGAGTTTGAAAGGTATGGCTGTGGAATGACTGTGGCATGCGCTGTTTGTGAACGCGGGAAATATGAGCCCGGGAGACTGAAAGGCGTTGTCTGGTGGAATGAAGAAAAGTATATGTGCGGGCAAAACGGAGGCATTTAAGTGAACAATCAAATATAAAAGGCGAGAAGGTCGAAATAAGGCAAATGCTGCTGATAAAAGAAGATATGATACGGAAAGAAGAGAATATTTTGCAAATTTATATAAAGGCTACAGGCTGATGAAATAACGAATTAAAGTAGATTGGTGACACTGCCAAGAGTAAATGGGGAATTATAGATTCTTGAAGGAGTTTCTTCCTGATTTTATATATCAATAGTATGAGTGTGAACCAAATTCTTTAGATGGTGGCAATAAAATTGGGAAGTTGATAAGATTGAAAATGGGGTCGTAAAAACAGTTAAAATTACGAAAAATGCATTATCCCTAGGAATTGATGGCGCACAATTGAAAATTTGGAAGTGCACGGACAATGAAGTCATAGATATCTGTGCAAATCTTTTAACTAATGCTTGGAAGTGTAGCATTAAAAATAAGACAAAGTATCTCTTCATAAATGCAAGAAGAGTGAGATGGTATTGAAGAACAATGGAGGAACTAGACTTTGAGAATACCGGGAAAAAGGTTCGATATACGGTTCATAGCAAAAGTATGGAAGATAACTTGGAAAAAATTTCTCAGAAGTGCAATGTTGTATTATACTAGACAGGGTATGCATGTGACCAGGTCATCTGTCTGTAGTGCATGGAGTACTTAAGTAATGGATTTGTGGGAATAATATAATATGTTCGCAAATTTGGGGAAGACGTAAAATATATTAGAGAGGAAATATAAAAAAATATAGAGTGAATGAACGGCAAGTAACAGTCATAAGAGCGATTTACAAAAATAACAAAGCTGGTGCCTTGCTATTGACGTGAGAATGAATGTCTCTTGAATTGTTTGAAATGAAACAGTGAGAAAAAAAGGATGTTACATGTCATTATTAACTTTCAATATTTTTATGGATGTGTTTCTTTTAATGAATAAATGGATGGATGTGGCAGATATAATAATTAGAGATGTAAATATGTATGCAAGTGAATATATTATACACACATTAAAACGTGAGGTAAATGGTGATAAAAGAATAGCATAAAAATTACAAATCTGTTATTTATTTAAATAAATTTCTCCAATTTAGAGCCTTCAACAATATTTGAGTCATAAACATAATCGTTCTTCCAATGCCAATGCTACTACGAGAGGCTCACTACGATCACAAAAATATCTACGGGGAGACCTTGATAGCTTAAATTACGTAATAGATTCCAAAGAAACTGCTGAAGATGCGGCAACAGTAACATTTAACGGAGTGACTCGCTAACATGCATTTCAATGAAACAATAACAGACTGTAAAAATTATTCTCCCAAATAAAAATCAGAGTTTAAGAGGACGCCTTGATGGCTTAACTTGCAAAAGCACTCGACCGAACATTGAGGGATCCGGGTTTGAATCCCGGCCAAGGCGAATGATTTTTACCCTCTGAAATTGTTGCATTGAAATACATAAGAGATGGAAAGTGGAAGTATTAAGATTCTTTTTACCCTCATAATACATAAGAGGTGTTGAAATGTAATATAAATATTTCTGAGGCAAAGAGAATTGTATTTGAAAAGAAGAATATGCAAAATAAGTAAGAGTTAAACGCAAACGGCGAAATTATGCTTGAGTGGGTGATGTAGTATATCCTTAAAGAAAATGTTCAAAAATCGACAGGAATCAGGCAAAAGTCGCCAATTTGGCTTGTTGGCTTTTAATATGCCCAAAAAATTGGCGCGGGTCGTTTATAAGTAACCGAAGGACATTTTTGTAATAAGTTTGTCACCGAATTCCTGGGAAGTATTTTGTTCAGATAGATATGGTGTGCAAGTTATTGCCTTGAGAAGGTTTTGGAGGGTGAAACTGTCGATTGATTTTTTCGTTTGGGTTATTAAAAATACGATATGGTGATATATATATGTATATATATATATATATATATATATATATATATATATATATATATATATATATATATATATATATATATATATATATATATATATATATATATATATATATATATACACATTCAAACACGAAATCCCGCCAAACGGCGAATAAATACTCAAATATACAGAAACAAATATAAGGAAAAGGGATAGGAACACACATAAAGGACGAACACAATAGAGGTGGGGAAGGCGGAATTGAACGGATCACAAGAGTAAAAATATTTCCTTGACCGGGACTCGAACCTCGGATCTTTCCACTTGCCGGGCGGATGCTCTTAACCGTTACGTTTTTAAAATTACGTTTAATTAAATTTACGTTACGGTAAATTACGTTTCCTCGATAGCTGCCTTGATAGCAGGACGTGCCTGTGTTCACCGAGTGCCTAAAATCGCCGGCGTCCGAGGCTTCGGTCGCCGGGGTTTGGAGAGCGGCACTGCCGGACTCTCTCGGAAATCGAGGTTCCGATCGTGTTTTGTTTCGAGCGGCGGTTGACCGCCTAGTTCATCAAGAAGCGCGCAGTTTGACTCTCGACTTCTTCCGCCGGGAAGGTCGTACTTTTGTTTTGTTTAGTGGATCAAGACTGACCTTGACTCCTGGTGTAGAGCTTAGGCTCCTTTTGTTTGCTACCGCCGGGTGCGTGTGGCGGGGAGGGAGCGTTCGTGAGTGTTTTATTTCCCTTTAAAGTGCTCGTTTTTTTTGTTGCGCTTTCCTTCTTCATGCTAGTGTGCTGAATTTGATTTCTTCAAATGGCTGTGCGCCGTTTAAACACGCTCGCCTTGCAAGTTGACGAGAAAGCGAAGCCCCCTACCCCGTTGGAGGTCCACCTCTTCACGTTAGAGTCGCTGGGCCTCACACCCGAAGAGATAGTGGCGATCCAATTTGGATACAATCGCCATTTGATATTCCTGAAGTTGGCAACCGAAGCTACAATGACTAGGATTTTGGACAATACTCCGCGGAAACTACCGTTTCCGTCTTTAAGTGACCAGAGGACGACAATAACAATTGACGAGACTTCCGGCAGCCCGTGTAATGTCAGGGTTCTTTGTCTCCCCGTGGAGACCCCATTGGAAGACATAACAGGCGAGCTCCAACGCTTTGGTAAAATACATCGCTCGTGGGAGAACAGGTGGGAGGGAGAAAATATGGCGCGGGTGCTTACTGGCACCAGGGTTGTGCGGATGACGGTCGAGAGAAATATCCCCTCGTACCTCCACATCGGCGGCAACCGGGCCATCATCATCTATGAGGGTCAGCGCCGCACTTGCGCCCGCTGTAATCAAGAAGGCCACGAGCGCAAGACCTGCCCTCGGAACCAGGGAGGTAAGAGCTATGTGGAGGCAATGACGATGCCCTCCAACCCTAACGCCGCCGTGGAGATGGACGAGCCCGAAGTGGCTGTGGAGGAGAGAGCGCGGTCGCTTCTACTCATCGAGGGTGCGGTCCCGGCTGCTCCCGTCGGTCACCCGCATCTCCCTTCAATTGGAGGTAAATGTCAGCGGGAGCGAAAATCGTCAACGGAGGAAAGGGAACCGAAAAAGAAGAGGACAGACAAACCCAAGCTCCTGGTCTCGAATACCGTTCTACAAATGGTTCACATACCTACCACCTCGCCTAATATCACACGACCTCCAGCCCCCGTCTCCGTGAGCTCGTCAAATGAGGAGGGATGGTCTTTCGCCCCCCCTCCCCCCGCTCACGCCATCGACGCCCTCGCTACGCAATCCTTGCATCACGGGTTTCAAACACCCCAAGAACCTCTGGTGACAGGTGAGGAGGATGCATCTGATTGCGATGTTTTCCCGTCCCCAACAGCTCATCCCTCGACCCCTTTATCATTGACTGTAAAGGAAGCGTCACCGACCCCGGAAGTCGACCCGCATACAAGTTTCCCAAAGTCAAAAATCCCACATACCCCATCTTCTTTCCCCATTAAGGACAGTCAATGTGTCGACGATCTAACCAGCGCTTCTCAAGATACGGACCACAAGCAACTATCTCCCCTGATTTTTCCCGACCACAACCCTTCCGCAGATGAGCCCCAGTCCGCCACTCCGACCCTCCCCGAGGGTGCGTCCTGCCCCTTGGCGGCCCCCAGCGGTGCTCCTTCGAAGAAGGCCCCCTGTGGAACGCTGCCGAGTTACCCGGTCTTCGTGGAGACCACGGCTGGCTCTTCCTCTTCGGACGAGGCCGGGGGGGAGGGATGTGGCGAAATGCCGCGTCCTCGCTCGTCGACCCGTTGGACGAGGCGTCCCGGGAAACGGCGAAGCACTCGTCGCCCGGGGTCGAGTCGCGACCGGAGCGACGCTAGCCACGATCAGAACTCTGGGAAGTGATGTCCGGTAGCCACCCGGTGCCGGACACACTTCGTCCATCGTTGAAGAGTTTTTTTTTCTGAATGACTGATTGAATCGATAATTTCAACCCTGCCATTGATAATTTCTTACAATACATAATTTTCCATTGCTAGCTAAAATCTCCCTCCTAATATCTGTGGACCTCGTCTTCCTTTCTTTTTTTTTCTTTCTAAATGTTAATGGTCAAATTCACGAGTATGCGTCTGTATGCATATGCTTATGTATGTGCGTGTGGATATGCATGTGTGCGTATGTATGTACAAGTGGATATGTATGTGGTATATGTATCATATATGTATCCATGTATACACTTATACTAAAGAAAAACATGATGTACCCATAATCTGTGACCTGATATTATGCATAATGCTAACAAACTCTGTAATATTCTGAACCGAATAAAATAATTTATATCATAGCTCAAGTGGTTAAGAGCATCCGCCCGGCAAGTGGAAAGATCCGAGGTTCGAGTCCCGGTCAAGGAAATATTTTTACTCTTGTGATCCGTTCGATTCCGCCTTCCCCACCTCTATTGTGTTCGTCCTTTATGTGTGTTCCTATCCCTTTTCCTTATATCTGTTTCTGTATATTTGCCATTTTGAGAAGGCCGCGAAAGTCATGTCCTAAAATGGACATAATATTTGCATTGGCCTTTCCTATACATGCCAGGAAATTATCAATAAAAACGATATAATAAGTGAATATTTGAACTAAAACTTTATTAATTAGCGCTATGAAACATATAATGTCCACCTCACACGCTATGAAATCTCAAGTCATATTAAATTACTTATACGCTGGTAAAACATTTTAGCAAATAATATAACGTAATTACGCTAACACATAATTAGACCAGCTCGAATAAACGGTCTCATTTGTTGTTTGTCCATGTTTTACCAAATTAATTTATAAGAAAGTAGTAACAACATAATGCCAAGCGTTCTGTAAATATTTGCCCTCAGTTAATTACGTAGGCTTTAATAAACAATGAAAATAAACAGTACTATCAAATTCACAGGTATCGCTGACCTTAACATTTAATCATTGTCGGCGATGTTTTTCTGAAACCTTACATTCTACATATAATCTGCTACTTTTTACTTCTGGGTGACATCTTTTTAATTTTTGGGCTGCAACTTCCTGGAGATACATATTCCTGGCCCTTAGTTTTAATACAAATCCTAATTAACACAAGAAATCCAAGAAATAAACATATATATTAAAAATAAGTATGAAAATGTCTCTTTAATAATTTGGAAACAATCTAAAAGGAACTACCTTTGGGATAGCAATGGGATACCTTTGGGATTGCGTGACTTGGTGGAAATCCTTCATGATACGTAGGAAAGAAAATGATTCCCGCATCACTCCATCCCCACCTCGCATCCAGTGCTACATAATCATGCAAATGCTTTGTAAAAATTCCAGATTATATGCTGCATCGAAACCGGTCCCAGTAAGATTATATTTTGCTGAATAGCAGAGTGCTTTACTTTCCTACCCACCAAATCGTACATTATTTCATCAATTAACTGTTCTAATGCTTTTCCGGCTAGGAACATTTACGTGTACGAAATCGAAGTTCTAGGTTTCGAATCACTTATTGAATTGGTTGAAGCCGCACTCTCAGTATTTCTAGGTAATCAATTGATTGTGAAATTTTTCCTCAATAGTACTCCGTCGAGTGAATCAATTTTAATTATTTTGAATTAACCTAAATGACTAATGGCAAAAAATATATTAAGATGAACTTTTGGAGAGAGATTAATGAAACGCAAGGAAATACGCTGCTCCACTGTGGTAAACCAAAACACGACTACATCATACCACAGGTTCTCGAGCTTGATTGAATTATAATCGTAATATGATAATACTTGCTTCTCGTTGGTAAATTTTACAATTAAAGAGGCGGACATTAGAAAACGAGTTTACGGTGTAGATCTAAGATTAAGAGATTGGAAAAATCGTAACGCCAGGCCTGCGATCACTCTGCTCTCTTTGCAACTTTTCCGTAAGCAATCGCAACGAAGTAAAAAATCAGAGAGGGAGGAGACGACATTTTTTCGAAAAGCGCGATGGTGGTCGGAGGAGATTTATTAAATGCCGTGGGCATTACTTCAGTCCCGGGACGACACTTGGGAGCGCGCGAAATGGGCGTGGAGTGTGGGGAGTGGGCCAGGGATGTCACAAGAGAGGGTGGGGGAAGTTGAGGGGTTGGAAGCGGGAGGTTGGACGGGACGGGGTAGACGGGGTAGCGGTGATTCGTGGGTGGGGTCGGTGCGGAAGGAGTGCCTACATAGAAGTATTTCCAGCGAGCGATGGGCGGACGGTGACTCCCACCCCTGTGTGGGGGATGAACGGGGGTGTCGCTCCCTGCGTCACTTCCGCAATAAGCCGCATAATGCCCAAGTCCACTCTGACACACGTTCCTAGAGTAGGATTTTGGACAAATCCCTCGTTAATCGTAATACCAAGGGTTTTCACGTAAGTAATGGACGGTGCTCCGTCGGCAGGGAAAAGGGATGCAAGGGGTGTGGGAGGAATACAGAGATCGAGGCAAAGGAGAAGGATGAAGTGACTGAAAGGTGCGCAATTACATGGGGAAACGTCCATGGAAAATAATGGTGCTGAAGAAAGGCTTGTTTCAAGAAATTGGAATAATTTACCCTCGGAGTCAATAGTAAGAGAGTTCGAGGAATCATATAACATGAATTGAAAACCCTTTAATTGCACAGTTGACTATAATTATTATTAAAAATGTGGAATTCCATTTGCAAAATATCAGTAATTATCAATATTTAACAAAGTTACTATATGTTTTAACAGGGGAGAACTATTAAAACTTTGGCCATCTGTCATATGAATGATTATGAACTAGACACTTAAAATTGCACAAATTCAACGTTTTGCTGCCCGTCAAATAATAAGAATAAACAAAATCACGTTTTCATTATGACCAAGAGAGATACCTTTATTGGAGAATCTAGCTAAATTTGTTTGGTTATAGATAAGAGTTGAAATACAGAAAAGGTATTGATTATCATGCGTGACTAAAATTACTCTTATATCAAGATATTCTTTCAGTGTGAGTCAGTGTGAATAACCTCATGTGAGCTATTTACTTTCACACCGTGGAATCTATCTGGAACACTTAATGGGTCATTTTACTGGTGAGCAGGAGTCCATGGCATAGGTTTAACAAACGTTTACTAATGGAATTAAAGTGGATGGCCCAAAAACATTACGCACACCTTTGGATGGATTTAGCTCGTCCAGATATGTATTAGCATCACGTACAATAGTTCACTATATGCGCAAAAAAATGGAAAAATTGAATAAAATTAATTTTTTAATTCTTATTATCTGCACTGGAAATATTACGAGTATTAAGTCACGCTGAAAGCGAAACTTCTTTTATTTCCTTCCCAAAATTTGGTGAGAAACTCCCTTTCTCTTATATTCCCAACAAATCATTTACCTACCAAGTGTGACACTTGCTCTTTTAGTAGTAGTTGTTTTTAGGGGAGGCAACCGACAGCTAAGGCCATTTCTGCCATCAGGGATGAATGAGAAAGGAGGACGGTTCGAGAGAAACCCGACGTCGGCATTAGCCTACTGTTAGCGAAAGGCGCCAAAGGGTCCTTAGTTTGACGTCTCATCAGACGGACGGCGTATTTACTCGAAGTGCTCTCATGTAGTGATTGGGATACCACTGAAAAATATCTGACCTCCCCAAGATTCGAACCCAGGCCCTTTCAAGTGGGAGGCCAGCACGTTATCCACCACACAATTCCGCTCCCCACTTGCTCTTTTAATTATTATCTTGACATAATTTGCTTTTATACACTTCTACATTCTTTCTCGTTTCTTATTGGTTCAACTAATTTTCAGCGTCCTTATCCTTTGCAAAAAATAGATGCCTTTGTACTATGAGTACAAAGGCATCTATTTCTCTTTATCCACCTTATCAATGTCAATGGATTTTCTCCGCAGACTAACACACTACACACAAGTATGCAATTTTATGTATGCTTTAACTCATCGAGGGAAGTTGTTGCCTCTTTTTGGAAAAAACTCTTCTCTTTTATTCATAAAATCTGACGTTAGTTCATTTAGTAAAATAATCAATTATATTATGCATGTGAAATAATGGCAATTAAAATGATATTTTCCTGAAAATTAACATCTTCATCGCAGTCTCAATTAAACCCGACCACTGAAAAATGGAAGGGTCAGCAGGTTTTTACAAAAATGTATCAACACATGTGATTATATGGCTCTTTTTGAGATAAAGATCTGACGATTCACATAATATACGACCCAAATCTAAAAATAATAGCCCATTTACATCACATGTTTTCACGCTTGTAATTCATTTTTCGTTTAGAAAAAAAAATGAAATAGCGGTTGGGATGAGAAACTTTTATCTAATTGAGAAATATGGTTGACTTAAAATTAATTTCAGTTGGTTTTATCACCATATTATTCATTAAAATCAGTAATTCTTTTATAAAACCTTATGGAGATCTTGCCATTAAATAGAAAATCAAATTTCTGAGTTTTTAATCTTTAATCAGTTTTAAAGAAGCTGTGTCTAAAACGAGCTATTATATCATACAGAAAATATCCATTTGATGACAGCAAATGCATTTCACGGCATAAATAATTGATTTTACAAGCCAAATGGGAAGTAATCATTAGATACTTATAGTAAATAGCTGCAGCTATTATTTCTCGAAAAAGGCAGTAACGAAGTAACACAAATATTTAAGTTGTCCTCCGTTACTTTAAAATCAAACTGTAACCTCTTGGAAAACTTCAGCTTGAATTAATCAATGCACTATTGATATGAAACATTAATCAGTAAGACTGCATACAGCTTGTTGGGGCCCGGAGATGTCTTCTAGGGATTTCTTCGCAAATAGAGTGTCACCTCTTCTTTGACAATTTCCTAAAAGACATCTTTCTATAAAAATTCAATTTGAGAGATGCTATATCTGTATTTGTTCCAGCTTACTCACATAAACGAAAGGTTTACGTAAACATACGAGGGTGGTCCTATATGTACCCGGCCTGACCTAGAGATGGCGGCAGTTGTTTAAAAAATATCACTGTTTTAGAAAGTACGAAATCTATAAATAATATGTTTCAAGTTTGAAGACGCCACGTTGTTTAGTATTTGTTTGGCAGCCATCAATAGTGAATGTTTTCAGTGAATTTGTGGAGATGAAAAAAATTGGTCATCGCCATGTGATACAATGCTTTTATTTAAAAGGCCTCAGCCCAACCAATATAAAAGCTGAAATGGATTCTACTCTAGGTGAGTCTGCTCCTTCGTGTACAACAGTAAGAATATTGGCTCACAGAGTGTAAACAAGGCCGTTTGAGCTGTCAATACGAGTAACACATTAGTCGACCAAATGAGATGACGACTTCAGAAATGGTGAGAAAAATCAAACAATTGATACCGGATGATCGTTGACTGAAAGTGCCTGAGCTAGTAGACATAGTAGGCATTTCAATAAGTGCGGTACATCGCATATTAACTGAAAATTTGAACATGAGAAAGCTGTGTGCAACATGGGTGCCGCGTTTGCTCACACTCGAGCAAACTAGTATCGTGAAGATGTTTCTATTGAGTGTTTAGCAAAGTTTCACAGCAACAAAGCACAATTTTTACGCCGTTTCATAGCCATGGATGAAACATGGGTCCTTTATTTTACACCCAGGCCGAAAGAACAATCAAAACATTGGATTTAAAAGAGAGAACCACCTCCAAAAAAGGCAAAGATCTGCAGGCTAGGTCATGACGTCGGTTTTTGGGGATAATTTTCATGACTATCTTGAAAAAGGAAAAACTATCAACGGCGAGTATTATGAGAACTTATTGCAACGATTGAGCGAAGAAATCAAGCAAAAGCGGCTATAACCGTATTTGGCTAAGAAGAAAGTGTTGTCTCAACAAGACAATACACCAGCTCACATATCCGTCATTGCAATCACCAAAATTCATGCATAAAAGTTTGAACTGCAACCTTATGCACCCTATTCGCCAGATTTAGACCCCTCGGATTATTTTTTCCTCGTAAACTTGAAAAAATGGCTCGGTGGTCAAAGATTTTCCAACCGTGAAGAAGTGATGTCGGCAGTTGATGGCTATTTTGAGGAGCAAGAAAGTTCTTATTTTAAAAAGGATATCGAACTTATTAAACATCGCTGGGAAAAGTACATAGAGCTGAAAGGAGATTATGTTGAAAAATAAATTTTTTCCAAGTTTTCAGCTATTCCTGAACTTCCTTACGATGACGATTCTAATGAAAATAAAAAAGTTTTATTCATCCAGTTTTTTCCACATATTTACTACACTATATTACTCACTACGTGATGATTATTAATAAAGGTTGATTACTGAATCCTGAGATAATATTGTCAAAGGTCTTTTCATAATAGGTAAAAAGCTTTATCAAGTTAATTATACTTCTATGGAGTGAAGGAAATTCCTCCTACACTAATAATATCGCAATAATTTTTAACTTGGGATAATCTAGCATCAATTTTTTCCGCAATTATAGACGTTTTTTTACCTTTTGGTATCAATTTCCAATACTCCTTTAATCATAATTTTTACGGAGAACACCTCATGGTTCTGACGCAAATCATCGTAACGCGAGGAGCCCCAAAGCGTGAAGCAATGTGCGGGAACACCAAGAGTACCGTCCATAGACCGAACGTGTCTGAGAAGGAGGAAACTCGATTATACAAATGATCCGTCTTTAAGGAAAATTTGTAGTCTCAACTTGACATGGTGTGTTCCGATATACATTTTAAAATTATAAAGTTTTTCTTAATCATAGATATTTATACCACAAAAAAGTCTTGAATCATATCAGCAAGTTACTGGTTTTCGGTTACAAATGGAAACTCGTAAAATATATATTGACCCAACTTTCCGTCATTTTTACAATAAATTACATTCATATTTATGATTGAATGTCCTCCCCAAAAACGATATTAATTCAGCCGATGCTGCAGGAGCCATAATTTCAATGAATAGAGACGAGGATGCTATACGCGATTTGGAAATATACGATAACTTTTGACTTTATATTTTATAGAGTCATATTCTTTTCGTCTCGCATTTTTGTACTGTAAATACTTATCCAGGATGTTTTGCTCACAAATTTTGCGGCTTAAATATGTGAAACTCGCTCTGTGTTTATAATTAATGGAAATCAAAATGTACTTTTCCCTTTTTTCGTCATTAAACGAGGTCCATCCCATTGAATGTTTAACATTATTCGCTCAATCGTGCAGCGAACACCCCAATGAGTGAGTAGCACTTCTCTACTAATCTTTCACTTTTTTGAGCTTACTTTTACTTTCACTTCAGTGGCAATCTTTTTGTAAAAATTCTTACCTTATTTCAAGCAATAATTATTGGAAATATTTCAGTTTTACAATTTCAGTAGGAAAATTTCCGGTGAAAACCATTTTATGTTCACTTTACATCCAACAGAGTAATTTTTTATCACTCATCCAAGCAAAAAAGTACACGCATGTATTCTTTTCCTCGGAGCATATTATATCATTAGTCTAACCATTTTCTACTGCCACTCGTCTCGAAAACGTTTTGTTTAAGTTTGAAGCAGACAAACTACAACATGAAATGCGGGGAGTTGTTCAATTAAACGAGATCATAGACATGGATGTCTCATTCATTTTTTCAAAGACTAAGAAGATTTAAATGAGAAATAAAATTAAGGAGTAGAATACTTTCTCCGTAATTGGTTTAAACTATTTATGTCAAATAAACTTGTGGGCATGTGAAAACTTTCCCTTAAAAATTATCTAGATTTTTATCACAGTCATAACGTGTTCAGTCCTTTGGACAAGTCTCATTGAAAAAGAAAATTAAAATTAATGCCTTCAGAGTTTAGCGTCAGTGGCCCTTCATCCATATGAATTTCGTTTGATACAAGAAGTTAATTAAAAATATTTTGTAACGCATGAGATTCTTATTTCAAAGCTTCCATTGGAATGAAAGCAATAAAGTTTCCTGCGTACGCCATATCATCAGTAATCATATTTAATGACGTTGGAGAATCCATTAAAACGGACTAAAAAACCAGACGCTGGGCAGTTTGTGTTGCACTGGTGGTAATGTCAACCCCGCGCCACAGAAGCACACTTTGCAAATTTCCAATTTCTATGGTGTGTCACTCCAGCTACAAAAAAGGAAAGGGCACACGGATGGTGGTTTTCAACATTCCGGCCATAATCACATAGAATGGGACTCGGTGCGTATTATGCTCCGCGTCCGCCCCCCACGCTGCGGGAGGAGGGGAGGGGGATCGTGTCCTAACAGAGTTGCCGACCGTCATTCAAGCGGTTGAACGCAAATTTTTTTTGCGCCCTTCGTTATTGTGTATTGCGTCGTCGGCCACATGCGCCCCTCGTCTCACGTCTCCGCCTGTTTCAGGTAGGATAGCCATCGCATGCGTGGCATTGGCGGGCAGGGAAGCGTGAGGGGTAGACTAGAAATCCTTTAGGCCCACCGGCACGGAGTGTGAGGGCAAGGGGCGTGCGAAACTCCTCTATGAACCTCCTCCCCTTAAATAGGTTCCATTCCGAAAAGTGCTTAACGAGGGATTATGAGGATGGAATCGCAAGGCGGGGAGGACAAAAGCCTTACTAAAGGGTCACGGGTGGGTCGTATAGGGCCACCGCCTCTCATCCCCTCCATTCTAGCTCCTCCCCTTCCCCACTTTATTTATCTCCCTGTTCTCCCTTTCTTCTCTATACGTCCCTCCTCCTGCTCATTTTCTCCCGTTCTCTTCCACCTTGTTCACCCCCTCCCTCCGTCCTTACGGGACGAGTTGTCCAAGAACTTTAATTAACTGCATAATCTCATATAATCTCTCGAATTATACCCTTTTCACTTCCTCTTTGCACTTCCCTCTTCGTCCTTTCCCTTCATCCCTGTACAGGATTTTCCAACCCTCTTCCCACGCCTGGCTTTGCGTCCTCCCACACTGATTCTCAGGCCCTTACTTCCACTCCTGTAGTGTACTAATACTCCTTTGCTTCATCGAGTTCATGTGCACCCTTATTTAATCTCTCAATAAAACTATTCCTAAATCCTCACCTTTGGTTTTTTCCTCCACTCCTTACGTATTTTGTAATTACCGACTCTTCGACCGGTTCATTAATGAAAACATTGGAAAATAACTCTTGTCAGGTGTTATCCAACAAATCATTCATATTATTTTCGATCTATTCGTCTTTCTATCAGTTCGATCTACTCATCCTTCAGTATGTCTTAAGTATTTTTTATCAATGGTGAACACTTTTTATGAGCAGAATGGTTTCAGGCGTCACTTTGTGGAAGCGATTCATTTCAGAAAAATACAGGGTCGCACCCAAAAGTGGTAGGACTGATTTTCTCTGGCGCGAACGGAGCGGTGGAGAGGGGTCTGTTTGGCAGGATAAGGTGAAGGGGGCTCTTAGCAACAGACCAACACCAAACGCAGTCGCCTGCGGGCTGTCGTTGAGTGAGGACACCGTTTTTAGTGAAGCAAGTTTTTTGTCCGCGTCGAAAAACAAAATGAATCTGATTTTAGAGCAACGTTATTCCGTGAAGTTTTGTGCGAAACTCGGGAAGACGGCAACTGAGACCCTCGATATGATCAAGCAGACTTATGGGGACACTGCCTTAAGCCGTTCCACAGTATTTGAGTGGCAAAAGTTGTTTTAAGAGGGTAGGGCGCTCGTTGAAGACGACCATCGCTCCGGACGGCCGTCGACGGCAAGAACCGACACGAATGTGGACCGAGTGAGGACACTGCTGAACACAGACCGACGCTTAACCAGTGAAGAAATTGCAGACCAGTTGAGTGTGTCTGCATCCAACGTCCAACATATTATTTCACAGGATTTGGCCATGCGCAAGGTGTGCGCCAAGATGGTGCCGAAAATTCTGAGTGTCGACCAACAGGCAACGGCCAAATACAGCGTTGGCACGTTGCCGCACCCGCCCTACTCTCCTGATCTGGCACCACCGGACTTCTTCTTCCCCCTGATGAAAAGACAGCTCAAGGGACGACGTTTTGACTCGATAAAGGCCGTTCAAGAGGCTTCGACGAGGGTCATCGACGGCATCCCCAAAGAAAATTTCCAGCGGGCGTACGGGGAATGGGAGCAACGTTATACTAAGTGTGTAGCAGCTCAAGAAGTATACTTTGAAGATTATTAAGTCGATAAAAGTCTATCGTCAATAAAATTCTTTTTAAAAAATCAGTCCTACCACTTTTGGGTGCGTCCCTGTAAATACTTGGTTATTCCACATATATTTTTATTAAAACACGACCCGGGTTTCGACTAACAAAGTCATCAGTTCCTGATTATGACTTATTAAGTCGAAATCCGGGTCGTGTTTTAATCAAAATATATGTGGAATAACCAAGTATTTATTTTTCTGGAACTCTTTTTATAATTAAAGAGTGCAGATATGTTTTCCTAGCCTCTATTTTGTTAAGGAACTCAAGGTATCAACACAAATATCTATTCCTGAAATTTACCCAATCGGATCAAGTTCACGAATGAAAGGGAAGTCTCAAATGAGAACAGCATATTAGTGGCAATACAAGTGGGTATAGAAACTGAAGATTGATAACAACACGAGCACTAAAAATAGGGCCCAGTAAAACAATATGATGAAATTTGAAGCAGGGGATCAAGATAAAATTACGTCTTACAACGCAATCAAATGAATGGAATGAAATGTGTCCGTAATTATTTTAACAATTGAATATTATTTGGCGTTTTACTTAAAGGTGCATTTGGTCCCATTTTAAGTGATTATGTCTGGTGACTTGAAAACCATAAAAAGTGCTCTTTTTTTACTGGAGAGACACACTACTGAAAAAGAGTGTAGTATATAAGCATTCCAAGTTCTATGAAAGATGAATTCGGATACTTGTTGTAAACCCTTAATGGAAATAATAATTAAAATTTAAAACAAAATAATTAAGGAATTTAGACATGATCTTTAAATGCTGTAGAGCCTTACGCCGACAAATCTAACTCATTTTTTTCAGCGCTCTAGGGACTGCTAATGACATAGTGAAAACGAAAATACACATAATTGGAATTCAATCGAAAAAAACGCTACTGGGCATATTACGCTACAAAACCTCACGATAATGTCACATTATGATTTCGATCAATGATTCGAATCTCCGAGGCCGGTAAATGTTCTTCAGAATGACCTAAGGTAGCATTTTGAAGATGTGCCTATGAAAGCAATGTAATCGTTTGCACAGACATTATCATCCCCATGATATCTAAAAAATATAGTCCAAGAGATTCTTAATTAAAGCTACCTTTTGACGATGAATTTCATGATACGAAGATTGTATAAGGAAGACTGAGGAAAAATTAATGCTTTAATCGTTCGTCTGGCCATGAGCACTTAACGTCGACACGACCCCCTGGAAAGGGAAGGAGAGGTTTTACGGGAAGAAGTGAACGTGGCGGAGAAGGCACGCCTTAGTATGGCAGAGTACCCTTGAAAGTAGCTTACGCATATGTGCCGCTCTTGGAGCGGATGCACGTGGGAGGGAGAGGTCACCGAAGTAGTTCTGGCGCGATATTCCTACTCCTACCTCCCTTTCGCTTCGCTTGTTCGACCCCCATCTCAACCCACATCCGACCGATGGGCTTCTGCCGCGCTTCGGCGTTGTCCGATTTGTACAACCCACTCACTCTCACACGCACCCCTGCTGACCCGTACGCAAGGGGTGCTAGAGGTCCGGGATCCCCAAAAACGACAGACTCCTCGGATCCTACTCCTCCCTCCCGAAGGCCCGTCAGAGGGAGAGAAACCCATCCGCCCTCCTCCCAACGAACACGCCTATCGCAACTCTATCGCAATCCCTTCCATCGGTCCCTACCTCTCCCTTCCTCCTCCCAAACCGCCCATCCATCCCTAGTTCACCGCGTTCCCGTTCCTATTCACCGCCGGGGCATTATCCTCTGTTTTACAACAACCCGAGATCTTGAGAATAGGAGGGGAGAGGTCTGAATTTTTTACCACGAGCATAAAAACCTTTTTCTCCCTTTCACCCGCTTTACTCACAGCCGCCACGCTATCCTTCTTCATTTCATCCATTCCCAAAACAAAGAGGGCTTTAGTCTTCCCTCCTCCGCCCAGTCCTTTCTAGTCTCCCCGGTGCTCTGGTCTTCCGAACGATTCGCCCATTTTCTTTCCTTTCTATTTTGCTTCTGCTTTGGATCCTCTGTTTATTATCTGCCGCAGAAAACCCATTCCCGTACAGCTGAACGCTACGCCTACGCTGGCTGGCATCTTCGCGTTAAAACAACGTCAAGTTGCGATTTTTTCCACGTTGCGGTAGGGTTTTATCACAGTTGTTTACCTTCTCCTTTCTTCAGACTTGGTACTTCCCATACTTGGATTATATGTTATTTTTCACAATCAGTATTTTGTAGCAAAGATATGAGCCAACCTAGGATTTTACGCTCATTATTTTTTGCTTCTCTATATCGGTGCTCCTTATGCCCATTTTTTTCATTTTTGTGCGAAGGTCTTGATTTTTATTTTAAAATATCGTCAATATATTTCAGTTGCAATTTAATTCAGACGTTTGTTCAATTAATCGTAATAATATGTAATATGCGTGAAAGCGACGTGAAAGAACCCTCCTAAAATTGTTCTTTTACTGTTCGTGTCTAACACCATCTCATAAATATAATCAATGGTAATGCTGCAATTATGCATTCATATTATTCCAACTGGAATGATTGATGCAAGAAAGACTATGGCTTCTCAATCAGGATTGTTTCAATAGAATATGTTTTGATGATTTTTGTATTTTCATTCAAATTTATAAATCATCTGTGGCGAGAGGAGATATAGTATACGTAGATTATACTCGTATATTTCTTTCAGTCAATTATTAATTTCAAGATTTTAGGCGAAGATTAGATTCAGTGTCCTGAGTAACACATTATCAACTCAATCGAAAATGTGCACCTGATTATTAGAATACTTCATTATATTCAGATAATTTGACATAGTTTAAAATCCGTTTCACAAGATATATAACCTGGAACAGAATACTGCGTTGAGTTTGATAAATAATATAATGAAGTCCTGTAATTAGAGTGAATGACTTCAGGAATTTTACTGCCCTGAAAATATGACCAACACAAAGATTATCAATAGTTTACCAATATTTTGAATTCACTTGACATTAGTTTTTTTGAGATTTACAGCCCAGGTTTTTAGAGGGAAAAAATTTATAATTATACAGGGTCCGGCAACATAACATCCTTTTCTAAAGGGGTTTTGCTTTATTAAAAAGGAAGTTATGTAGCCGCACTCTGTATTTAGACCATACCTGGCATTTATATGTAAGAATCGAGCTTCCTTTGCAAAGCATGCGAGTTTATTAAAGAATCATAAACCATTTCTTAAAATAGCGTAGAGCATACCTAACTAATATGAGAAATTTTGACCTAGTGCATATTGGCATTCAACCTGTGGACTTTTTATCG
>NW_027286874.1:80969043-81124043 GCF_022747635.1 Hetaerina americana
TCTCAGAATCTAGAGCTGTGTTTTATGGAGTTCTTTAATATTCTATAGACGTTTTATTTCGCAATATCCCTTTTTATTTCTCATAGTTCCTGTGCGCATTAGCTATTTGTCCTCACAGTTTCATTATTAAAAAACCGGATATGGGAATGCTGAGAGATTTTCATATTTTAGGAATCATTTTATTACTTTATTTCTATTTTACAAGAAAAATCAAAAACATGGATTAATGCAGAATGGAATTAAAACCAATTTCCCCAATAGATTATAATATTCGGACTCCTGGCAAAAGATAATTGAAAGCAATGTGTAGGATAATTATTATTATGAATCCATTTTTAAATGTTTTAATTGAATTGTTTTCACTATTATAAATGAGAATTTGCCAAAAATATTTAATAAAATTATCTTTACAACAGTGGATGGATTTAATTCCCTTTCATATCTTGGCAATGCAATAGTTTCCCTAGAATTTCCTAATTTTTTAATCTCATTAGCTTGAGGGTAATTTGGGGAACCATTTCATATCCCTATTAATTCATGACAATGAGGGGGACCCCAGCTGCTTTAACATGTTATTTACGGGATAATAATTTTAAATTTTGTATAAGGCATCACATAGAAATTGGAAAATTTAATACGATTTGCTAGGCCTCGAGATGGATTTTCAAATCAAAAGCATTGAAATATTTTTATTAAATCATAATATTAATAATATACATTCATATTTGAGGGGAACACAGCTCGAGTGAGTTCCGTCCTCTAGCAAGTCATACCTCATAAGTAAAGGACCCCTGCATATGCCTTTATACATATGGAGAGCGAAACGAAGAGCATTCCATAGTTCGATTCGATATTCGATACATTCTATTTCTCTTATCACGATAATATAATATGACATAATTTATTGTGCCTAAAATATGAAGATTGATTGTACTTTAGACAATTATCGAGGAAAGAATTATCAATATAAAATATAAGCTACCAGATCAAGGACAAAAGTAACTTAACCTGGTAGGTCGCAGAGTATTTATCGATTTAAAAGACTGTCAGTTCTCAAATATTGAAGAAACTAGTAAATATTTTCCTCAAACTTAACGGTGACTTAACTGTGATATCTGTGAAGGCTGAGGCTTCGCAAAGATCAACAAATCAGATTTTAATATAAAAATAATATATGCGAGATGAAATTAAACCTGCATAGCTGTGCTTGTCGTCGATGGCCCTTTCAATCACAGTCATTGGCCAAAGACAAAACGTATACTAATATTATGCAGCAAGCAATAGTACAAGTAAAGAACTTGATCTTTTGGATCAGCTGAAAAAAGGCAGCGTCGGGGTAATAGTCAAAGAAAACAAACATATTCCAGAGAAAAATCATTTTGTTTCGGTTCGAGTAAAATCCTCCTTTGAGGCAACGGGAAAAATTCATGTTAACAGAAACCAATGTTGAACGGGATTTCCGCAAGGCAGTGGACAACACGCTGAGCACGAAGGATTGGAAGAGGAAGATCGTAATCGAAATATAAGTTGGTCGAAGGTTACGACGCCGATCCAAGGCCGTTCCGAGCATTTGGACGTGCGTAGGAAAAGGTGTAGACAGAAATGAAGAAGACGCAGACGAAAAAACGGGAAGCATTGGAACCTAAACAGTATAAGACGTAACTGTGTGCCATAGTTTCATTGTCTCTGGCGGAAAGAGAGAGGACAGAATGGAGGATATACAGAGGAATAAAGGGCATGGAGGATGGAGGAAGAGGCAGCGGCTATTTTGCGAGTAAGCCTCTTAGAAGACCGAGCGGAAAAAGAAAGGATTGGGGGATCAAGTAAAGGAGGGCATCCAGGAGAGAACGTGAGAAAGGAACCTTGGGGGTCGGGGCAGAGGGAAGAAGGCAACACAGGGAAAACAGAGGAAGAAACAAAAGAGAAACGGCATGAATAAGATGAGCACTCCGGTAACATGTAGGCATGCACGTGCGAGCGCCGGAGGGAGAGAAAGAAGTCGAGAAATCCTCTCTCGAGGTGGCGGGCGAGGGTTTAAAGAACGTAATCCAACTGCCTGGCTCCTCCTTCCCCTACCTCACCCCCCCCCATTCCAACCCCCTCCTACCCTATCCTTTCCACCCACTATCCCGCTTTTGAGGGCATCGCTGTCTGCTACTCTTTCTCCGCGAGATACCTGAATGTTGCGCTGGAGGAAATGGCCGAGAAATTCGAGGAGCCGCCTCGACGTCAAGGTGGGATCGGTATGCATGGGTAGGGTAGAGAGGATGAAGGTATGAGGAGAATGATTGGGAGGCAGGGACGGGAATGAGACGGCGATAATAAATTAAGGGGAAGAAAGGGAGGAGAACTATGGAAAATAAGTTAAAGCGAAAGACCGGAAAATGGTGGGAAAGGTGAAAGTGTGAGAGAGAACGGGGAGGCATTCTATGGGGGCAGGGAGAAGGAATGCGAAGGTGGGAGTGAGGAGGCAAACTCTTCCTCACCCCCTCCCCCCCGGGGGTGCCGTGGATCAAGTGGGAAAGGGGTTTCGTTGAGGCTCCATCTGCAACAAGGGACCGATACTAGGGGTCTTCTTCGATCTGATATGAGGTAAGCCTCGCAGGGGGACTTTTCCCTTCCCCGCCTCGACCCTCTTCTCTCTTCGTTTCTCTCTCTGTCTCCCTCTCTCTATCTCTCCATTCAACCGCTGGATGGATCCTTATCTCACGATCCCTTCCTTCCACCTCAAACCCCTCCCCCCTCATTCTGTCCATTTTGGTGGCCGAGAGCCAGGAAAACGGATGAGATTTGAATTTCAAACGGCCCGCGGAAGAGATGAATATATAAGGGCTAACTTTACGAACAGATAAAAATGAGGTGGCGTCGTGCTCCTAATCTCGAGCTCCATTGAAAAAAAATCTCTTTTAAGCCTTAATTTATTTTAAGTCCGGGTGCTATGTCTGATGATCTTGTTCGGAGTCTCTTGTTTTGGGAACTCTGCCTCAGGAATATTGTTCGATTAAACTTTTCAAGTGAGAACTCAGGTATCACTATTTAATATTTTGGCAAGTAAGCGCAGCTTAATTAAAATTCAGGAAAGTATAAATGAACATTAATAATACTAAAACATTATCTGTGTTTTATAAACGGAATTTTAAAATACCTATCAAATTTACGATATATTATATACTGGGTACTTAGGGTTACTCGTATTTGAAAAGCCACAAGTACTCAGAATACACTTTATTACCATAGGCTGCAATGTTATAAGGTTGTTTGAAATGGAATGACTCCAATTTTAGTCTCCAATAAAAGTATACATATAAACTTAGAAATATTACTTAAACTCTGTATTGCTTGCTTATTACGAGATTGCTCGTATTTTGGGCGATTAGCAACTCTGAAGATGCTATAGATTATTATACTATTAGACCACATTTAATCGCTTCATAAACAGAGCACTGCTATCACTCAGTTGCCGGATCACTCCCGGCAACTGAGTACATCATGAGTTTCAATTAATCTCCAATTTGAGATTTTAACTCGCTCTGTATTTGAGTAAACTAGTCATAGCACCAATACATTGATTTCAATATACTGATGCGCTCGTAAGAGCAACTTTTTTTATATAATGAAAGATAATATAATACAGCACATTCAAATATTATGCTTGCTGAATCCGTAGTAAAAACTATATATGCAATGTATTTTAAGACAATCAGAATTCTAATATATGTGCCCATCTGATCCAGGAAGAAAATATTATAAGCATAAAGAAGTATGATACATTCTTAGGAGGGGATATCATTAAGTACCCTAGAATTTAATTAGTTTAATCAGAAAATGGAATTCCGTAAACTGCAATAAGTGAATTTTCAATTATAGAGAGATAAGAGAAATACACTGTTTTGGGAATCCAACTAAAAAATTCCAGTTGAGCAATATTTAACAGCTATTACTTTCAGCCATAGCATCATTTCCGTAAGTTATCTTTTAGAAAAGCTTCACAATTGGGATTTTAATTTTATTTATAGCGTGGTGGCAATACTGAAATTTACTAAAGCCGATGAATGAAAAAAGTGTTTTGTTTGGTTTCAGCAAAGACTGTTCGCTAGCCGACATTACAGTTGCCGACGTAAATCATATTAGGATACGAAGCGAGTTCCTCGTAAGCATTTATTATACTTAAAAACATTTTTATATTGACTGCTAACCTAACGTCAAAACACTTTAACTTTAATATTATTTTATTGATCTGATATTCTTCCTTTCACATTTTGACTCTCTATTTCGCCCTTGACATTCTGTTGATAATTTATGGTAAAATTGAAATATCCCAAGATTTAGATGATAAAATGGGTAATGTATATAATAGTCACGAAGTAAAGCAATTGAATCTTTCTTCAGTGACCTTTCGGATTTGACCCAATGTTCAATAAACCTTTAATGATAGCAAAGAGTAAAATTCATTGCATATCTCACGGCGATACCAGACCGCAAATTAACCAGAGGGAAAAGTTTAAGGATGGGACGGAATTTATCGATTCGTATTCTCCATTAATTGCTATAGTAGTAACTTTCAAGTTGGATGATTTCGGAAAATCGATACCCACCACCCCAAATTAGGACATCGGGGTGAAAAGGAAAAGAGAGGAACTATTAGTAGAGGAAGAAGGCTGGAGACAAACTTCACTACAGCATTGACCCATCTTAACCGACATCCTAAAGAAGTAAATATTTTCTACACTAAGTACATAAAATTAGTCTATCGTACACCTCTTAAAATTCTACTCGGGATTCTACCCCCCATTCTCTTCCCAGAAGAAGGCTAGCTAACCAGACATCGCACAAATCTGAACTCTACCAATTCTGCTCTCAATGCGAGCTATCACCGATAATTTTTCATTTCCGATTCGAAAATCTTAATATTCAGTTCATATTTTTCAAATGGGATTAGCAGGCTGCAAACGAAGCAAACCAAGCGTGATTGACTTCCCTTGTGACTATCCTTTAAAAAAGAAAGTCATATATTAGTTTGGCAATGAAGATGCAAAAGAGCAACGACTGAGCGGTTTACCCTTGAGTCACTCTGTGGAAATATGAACCTTCTCGTTAATTGGAAAAGTTCATGATTTAAGTTAAAATTTGACCGCGTCTCTTTATATGTACTAAATGCATAGTCTCCTGTAAATGTAGCCAATATTTGTATTTTATTTCGCTGGATATCGTAAGGGCCACGGGACTTGGGAGAAAAAGAGAATATAATTGTCACGTAAAATAATGGTGAGCATTTTCCTGCTGTCACCGTGCCATTCAGGGTCACTTTTATGATCACAATCCCCAAGTTCAGGGTTACTTCCAGGAGCGATTTATCTCGAGTTTATACGATATTTTGTATGGGACCGATGGTAATAGTGTGTTATAAAAATACCGGCCATAAAAGGGCTAAAGAGAAAGCGGCCGAGATAAATCAAGGATTTTAGAGCTGAAGGGACTCCTCCCTCGGGGGGAGGACCGAGAAGGTTGGGAGGAGGGAATACAGAAGCAGGGATATAGGGATGGAGAGAGAACGAGATGGAGTTTCTTGAAGACCCCCTCTCACTCTCTCTGGAGAATGAGAGAGAGAGAGAGAGAGGAGTAGCATGAGAGTAAAGGGTTGTAGCAAGATGGGGCGATGGACTTGAAGTAAGAAGACGGAAAACAAAGAAAGGATCCTGGGTGTGAAGTGGGAGGGTTACATAGTTGGAGAAGGGAAACGAAGGGGAAGGGCTGATGGGATGTGAGATGTTGTATTGGGCAAAGAAGCGGGATGAGAAAGAGAGGAAGAAATGGAAAAAAGCCAAATGGGAAGGATTGGAGAAGGGAGCGAAAAGGGAAGATGCGGGATAGCAAGAGATGGTAGGGGGTGAGGTGCGGCTAGAAATGGGCGGAGTATTTCTTATTTCTGCATCCCTCTATCCCCACTCTCTGTAACTATCCCTCTAAGGGACGACTGGAAGCAGCGGCGGTGGCGACGGCAGCAGAATGAGCTCAAGGCGAATCGGAAGTTCAGGGGAGAGAGAAAATCAGAGTGATTTAATGCGCGTATGACGCAAGTAGTGGAGGGATCCCGGGCAAAGGACAGGAGAATGAATGGAGAGAGAGAGAAGGGGAAGAAGGAAACGAGTTATAAGAAAGCCAGATAAAGAAAGGGTTATACGCATTTTGGGATGAAGGAGCCTATGGAGAGGAGGGAAATGAGAACGAAGGAAGGAGGAAGTGATGAAGTGGCAATACGAGATGGAAATGATTCAGAAGTGAGAAGAGGAGAAGATGAGAGAACGGTAGTAGAAGGTTTGTAGGAGGCGGTGGGTGATGAGGAGATTAGGTCGAAGAGAGTGCGAGATGAAAGTGGGAATAAGGAGGCTTGGTGGAGATGGGATGGTTGTAAGTGGGGCGAGGGGAAGAGGAGTGCGAGTTTGCGGGGGATCGGAGGGGAGAAGAGGATGGAGGAGGGTTGAGGAGGCGAGAGTTGAATTAGGGAGCCCCTGGCGAGAGATGGGTGAAGAGAGAGAAGGGGGGAGAGAGAGAGAGAGAGATGGAGAAGTTTGAGGAATGAAGAGGAGAGGTTTGGCGGAAGGAGGGGTGAGAGAAAAAGTGCTCGCATTGGTTGGGGAGGGGAGTATGGGCCTCCCGGAGGAGGGTAGCGGGTTGGGAAGAGAGCAAAAGGGTGAGAAGCTGAGACAGCGGCGATGCCGCCCGTGGAAAGGGTGCGAATGGTGAAACCAGATGGAGTTCGATATTCGGCTCCGCCGTAAAGCAGATGACGTTTTATGGGAATCTCGAGTGCCGTAATTGAGTAACGAAAATTATTAGATCCGTAAAACGGGTGGAATTTAAAGTTTTAATTTCATTCGATCCGGAAATGTTTCTGATGCCCCGGTCCCTGCCACCCATATTTCTCCGAGCTTAAGCCAGGGGATTCGAGTTGGAACCCAGATCTGCGCCATACATTTTACGCGGTTCACATTAAAAGTGGAATTTCTGTTCGGCGAGTGGTAGGCTAAAATTCTTCGACGGTAATGGGTAAATGAGATCCATAACCGTGCAGCCCGGAATCACATTTTTATCCCCACCATGAGATGCGAGCAACTTAGCTTTAATTAGGCGATTATTTAATCAAATTATTCACAAATTCACTGCTTTGGCGGGAGAAAAAAACGTTTCTTTTTCCGCAAATTCTGTTGACATCGTAGTAATACAGCTGCATTCATCACAAACTGCGGGAGACATGTGTGCCCCCTGGATCGGTTTCAATGCCAGCTTAGTTTAAATTCATTAAGAAAACCTTTACCTCCCTTAAATGAGCCTTCCACACGTTAAAACATTGATCCTAGTCGTCCCCGGGACGCGCGACTTCACCCTGAGTAGTAAAGCTAAAGGCGTCGAATTTCAGCGTACCGTTACCCACCCGTGAGAACCTTCACGTCCGTCGTCATCAGTGTTTATTGTTTTAGTTCGGTAATTTCAGGAGAGGAAATTTATTCGGACGTGAACAAGTTACATAAAAATCCAAAACGAAAGCAAACGACATGCTAACGCATACATACGCTTTGAGGAAAACGTTGCGATGTGGCTCCCTCTTTTCCTTTCAAGGAGATTCAAGAGAGCGACGACAGCAGTCGGCCTACACCTAAAGGAGAAGGCGCCAAAAAGGTGGGTTACGACGAGAGCGAGCGAGTCCTTCTCTCGCCCCTTATTTTTATTTTCGTCCAGGGACTCTCTGGTCGCCCTCGTAGAGGCAGGCAATGCGTAAGAGAGTTAGTTATCCGCGAGATGGAGTGGCGGCGAGGTTCGGAGCGAGTCGACACTAAGACGACCCCTCTCCCCCTACCCTCCCTCTCTGTCGCACACCCTCGCTGTATATAAAGTGACTCCGACCCGGCGAAGATAAACACGGGGCGGAATAAAAAAATGAGGTTTGGCAGGGTGGAGGAGAGATGCGAGGTAGGATGGGGAGCGGGTGGCGTGGAGTGAGTGGTGGAAAGAGGGAGAGAGAGAGAGAAGAGGAAACGGCGGTTGGGTTAAAAAAACGAGGGAGAAAATAATTTAAATATAAAAAAACTACAGGAGAAATCCTTGAATGGTATACAGCGAAAGGCTCGACGGGGGTAATTAAAAAGATAAACGGACCGTGGACGACGCACACACACGGGTCCTTAGAAAAACCTCCGTGGTGCCACTCTAACCCCACTATTTCCTCCTCCCTTCTCTCTTCCTCGATCTCTTCACCCCTTAAAGCCAACCACCACCCTTCCCTTCTCTCATAGAGGTTCCTCTTTCCCCCTTCGTTTGGCCGCGTAACCTCCTTCGAGGCTCTGCAACCCCCTCCTCGATCCTTTTCGTCCTTGCCAACTTATCCTTCCCACTACTCTCACCCCGTGCCTACAAGGTATTCCAGGTTGCGTCTCCCCGACATTCTCACGCAACCAGTCCACGAGCCGGGAAGATGTATATAACGTGACGTCATTCCTTGGAGTAGAATGGGGGGAATGGCGTTTGCCGTGGAAAGAAGGGTGAAGGAGGGATTGAGGGAGCCGACGAGGGTGGAAGAGGCAAGGTGTGCTGAAGGAAAGAGAGCAGGGTGTTCGGGAGGAGCATTGGGTTAAGGACGAGGAGGAAAACGGGGACAAGCGGAAAGAGCGAGCAGGAGGAGGGGTTAGGGAGCGGAGGGAGGAAGAGAGAGGGAGGCGTTGCAAGGAAAGCACGAGCAAAGGGTCGGAAAGGAAGGAGGAGGAGAAATGTGGGAGGAGTGAGAATTATAAATTCTGGAAATTAATGGATGAAAAGATTCACGGCGGAGGGCGGCAAATGAATATAATTATGCCAAGAAGATACAGCGAGCTGTTCTGCCCTCGGCGTAATTAAGCGGATGTAAAGACCAAAAATAAATTTGCTTATTTAAAGAGTCTCTTATCTCCCTCTCCTTCTCTTTCTCTCTCTTTCACCTTCCTCTCTCATTATCCTCCTTTCCCGAGTAACGTTTGGCATGATCCTTCGGACTTTTTGTGCACAAACCCCATACGCGTCTACTTTAAATAGGTATTCCATCAGTCACAACCCTGTGCCTTCAAACTTCTCAAATACTACACATAACTCTTTAATACCAATCCGTATTTTACATTTCAGTTTTACGTCACAAAATATTATACCATATTTAGCCCAAAATCTGATTTAAATAGTAACATTTTCCTTTTAAGATAGTAAAGTTAAACGTTCTCAGTCGACCTATTTTCTATTCTAATTATTTTTAAGATCAGCTTCAACCACAAAATCAGCACCTGGAATATAACCTATAAGGGAACTTCCCTATCTGTGGTCTAACTTTCCAGCCTTTGGCCTCAAAGAAATTTTTTACTGAAATTTAAAAGTAAATAGCACAATATTTTTACTAGTAATTTTCAAATAAGCCTGGCGGATAAAAATACGCAAATAACCTTGAAGAATGGACTGCTTAATTTGGCTATCTCCAATATTGAAACCTGTAGGAGATATGACGCCCAGTAACCTCATATTTACGACTCATATATCAAAGAGTGGAAATATTAAAAGCATCTCACAAATGTACATAGCAAAAGGCTAAATGTTTGGTTCACTACATTCAACACGTGGCTCATACGTGAGCCGACAACACGAAACTAAAGTCCTCTTTGATGTCAGTTTCAATATCCTCGATATGCTTATCAATAAGTAGAATATCTAAGCTTTCTTTCAAGAATCGTGTTATAATGAAAACACCAGTCAATCTCGGGAAGAGAGTGTGCTGTGTGGTGAATAAGAGGAAATATATGGGAGGCCACCACAAAAGTGAATAAAAAGAAAATTAAATCCAGAGAACGCCAGAGAGAAATAATTGGTTTCGGAATGGAAGTCAAGCAACGTTCGTATTTCATCCAAGGACTAAAATCATTTGAATCGATGAAACTTCCTCAAAACGCGACCTATTAAAATTTTTCTATCTTTTAGTTCTCGAGAACTTTACTTCATAATTACTAGCCGTTTGTATCTACAGTGCTCTAATTTATTACTCACCCATACTTCCACTGGGGGAATTCCAGAACGTTCCCGGAGCATAGAGGACCTTGGTAGGGGGAGCATAGTACCAGTAAACGGCTGCTCTTAGCCCTTCTACTATATCCATTATTTCTATCGCGAAACATATTTCACTGAAACATTTTCCTGTAAAAATTTTGTCGTCAAACGGTATGTTTCATATTACGCTCTAAAAATCAATTATCACTCGCAGATTTTCTGCCGATATTAACATCTGGGAACCCATATAAAAAATGTATAAATTTTTCTGTTCAAGTAAAAAAAATCCTTATGTATTTTCCCTTCTGCAGACAAGTAACAGAGAAATATTGTAATTTATACTTTTTCATTTTCATTTTTTTGCTACTTCTAAGAGATTCTTTAAGTTGCATGAATTATCTTCGTCTCTAAAATATTCTTAAAATATATTGAAGATTTTTAATTTCCAAAAAAATAATTAGCTGATTTGTTTCGTGGCTATTTTAACATACACAATGAACTTCTATAGATTCCGGAAATTTAATTTTAAAAATTGCAATTAAATTTTAGGAGTAATAACATGTAATGGTAATCAAATTTTTTAATGCAAACTAATTTCATTAATTATTTTGCTTGAAGTTACATTTTTACGCCAAAATCACTTACAAATTCCTCCGAATAAATGTAATCAAGTTGAATGAGGTAGATAATACCTTCGAGGAATTACAAAACCCTCGGACTTAAGCATAATTGAGGCGTAACCAAAGTTGCGACCACCCTCTCACGCGTAACCTTCAGCTCAAATTCGAAGCGATGTTAACGCCGGAATGAAGAAACGAAGGTGGCTCGAGGGAAGTAGGATGGAGCATTAGTTAGTCCGAACCCTCCTAGCTCGGGAATGAGAGGCACGAGTTGGAAGTTTGACGATGTGAGGGAGGGGCACGGCTCCAAAGGCCCCGGCGGTAGTCATCTGGGTTTACGGAGATCCTCCACCACCTCCCCGAGGAAGAGGGGAAAGGTTGCTTACAGCTCGGGCGTATTGGTAGACGGGACGGTAACCCCGATTGGGGGGGCTTCCCCAGCCACACACCTCCTGGGATCATCACGCGTGGGACGAGGGGTGGAATCCGAAGTCAGTCGACGGAGTGAAAGGTTAAGGGTACATGAGGGGGTGCGTGGAGAGGGGCGGAGGAAGAGTTGCGTGAGAGAGGTCACGGCTGTGGGGGTCTTCCCCCCGCCGTGGTTAGGGAGTGCGATGGGGGTATGGGTCTGTGTTGTCCGTGGCTTTGTCGGGACGGGAGGGAAGTTCAGTGTGGTTATTGCGTCGGACGGCAGTGGGGGATGCGAGGGTTGGATCGTATAGGCTTGGGGGAATGGGGAAGGTGTTGAGGTTTGGTAGGAGCGATAATAGACTCTTGGGGGGTCGTTCGAGGAGTGATTCCGTCCGCCCCAAATTGACCGCTAAAGGCCGGCGCATCAACGGGCTAGGGGGCCACCGAATATGAAAATTCGCGCGAATCGGGAAACTAATCTCAGGGGGCGCAGGTCTCCGCTCTCACTTCCCTCCACCCTGCCCGTGGGAAACTACTCAGAAGAGTTGATAGGGAAAGTGAAATGAAAGTTAATCATCCCGATCCGGGTGGTCAGTGGTTCCCCAGCCTCGAAATATGGGCGTTACAAAATTTTCCGCCCATTCACGCCATAGCCGTGAAGTGACTCTGCCGGGGATATTCGAATGCCTACAACTTCATTACGATGTCCTTTCCTTCCAAATACGACCGTTCCGTTATTAGGTGTTATGTCACAGAATGAAGGTAAACTTAACAATTTAAATGAGTACTGGTTGTAATTTCCAGCTGATCAATAGAAACAATTGATGGAGAACTAATAATTTTCGCAAGAAAGTGAGCATAGTGGCATAATTCAATGAAAATGATCACGAATTATCAATCCAAGCATTGATATTTTATAACTCTCCTGTTTCCTGTCAGTTTCTAAATTTTATCACAGTTCATCTCCGTGGCATTCACCATAACTTGCTTCTCGTATTTTATCTTTGGCTTTCCTCAGTAAATTCACCCCTCTACGTTTCCTACCACTATAGTCTTCAATTAAAAAATTATTTCATCATTTACATATGATTTATTAATCACGCTGGCTTTTATATTTTATTTGAAACCGTCCTGACACTACAGCAATTACACGAACAAAGTAATAAAGTTGACGAAATATACCTCAACATTGTATGATATTTTGATAGAATATAATATTAAGTTATATTATTTGGCATCATCTACATTTTAATGGCACAACTAATTTCGATTAGTTTTTAAATTTGTGTCATGGAGCCTTCAAAAGTCTACTTTTTGTTTCACTTAACGATTCTACGTCGCCTTCTACGTTTTTTTATACTCCCGCTTTACTTATATCAACCTGGAGTTTTAATACGCCTACAACACCAAATACCGTGCCGGCCTCAACTATTATTCTGCTAAACTATTTTGCTATCTCCAAACTTTCTCGTACCTGATCCGTGATATATCTTCCTCAGAAGAAAGATTTTCATTAACTGTTTCTTGTACACAAATCGCAGTTTCTTTGGGCGTTTTGTGAGTTTCGTTCAAAGAATTAAATATCAAAATTCATAACTGGCATTAACAGAAAATTACTTCTTTCTTTGAGGTACACGACATTTGAAATTAACAAAAAGTGTTCTTCTTCTAGGTATTTAATATGTCCTTGTAGGTTGATTGCATATTTGTATTCCTCTAATACATGTCTTAATATGGTAAGTAAATGACTCCACTACCTCATATTTCTACCACATCACTCCAATGTTTATCTTAATATTTCCTCAATGGCATGACATAGTTTTCGTTTTTTCCCTTTATTATGGGTATTAATTTCTTGGAGAGCTAACAAATATTATTTTTACAAAAATTAAAGTAGGCTTCGCTTCTTTTTCCTGTAATTGTTATCATTTGACCGATGAGCCGGAGAATTTAAGGATTTCTATTCTCCTCTAAATAGAGTAATTTGATTCGAAATAATTTCTCAATGGAAATGGGTTGGAAAACTACAATTTCAAAATAATAAAATATAAAATGAATATATTGCGTACAAGCAGCATCAAGGAGAAAAATTCTCAACTGACATAGGTAAATGGCTTACTTGAGCGAGTGAAAAAATCTTTGAGTTCAATAGTTTTCAGATTTATTTATAATATTTTGAAAGTATTTTCAGATTAATTATGGGCATTCTTAAATGGACTGGCACGATTTAATGGTAATAACTTACATACTGTCTCGTAGTCTATTCGGCATAGCTTGTATCCAACAGCCTGTGTCAATTGCAAAGATACGTAGAATTTGAGTGCTCAAATTTTACAGGGCACGTCTGTCATATCACCCGATTTAATTTGGGAATTTCCTGCCATTAAAATTGGCCCCATTGAGAGTTTTTCCAATAACATAATTCGAGCTCCACACTAATTTTTTTAAACAACTCTATTGTAACCGAAGAGAAAATTCCTATTTTATATTCTCTTTACATTATACCCCAGACAAGGCGAATGATTGGTACATTTGAATTGCAGAATTTTTTATTACACGGTGTTTCTATTCTCATTTCCCAGTAATTCTTAAAACAAGAACCTCATCACATGTATTCGCCATAATTAGTGAATGAATTTTTTCAGTTATATATCTACTAGACGTCATTTTTACTCCTTCTAAGTTTTAATAAGACTTAGGTTTGACCATTCTAGACAGATGATACTTTCGGAATTGATATATTATTGAAACAGCTGTTTTAAAGCAATCGTAATTCATTGAAGGTTGATGTTTGCTGCGACTCCATTAATTGACTAAAGATTTCTCAATAAGCCATTTTTAAAACTAGCCATATTAGCAATAGCTTTCATCTAGTAGTACTAGTCAAGTGGCGGTAGTCTTTGAAAAATTTCTGAAACCATGTACTTAATATATCCATCCATTCCCAGGCCGCACTTTCCTCCCATATCCACCGTTTCTGAACATAATCTAGATTGTCGAAGCGAATAACTCGTAGAGCGGGGAGCCAAAGGCATGTCCCCCAGGTCGAGAGTTATAATCCGGACTCGAGCTCGGATTTCCGCGGACGCTTTGTGATGAATCGGATTTTCCTCTTTGATGTGATGAATTGGACCTTCTTGTATTGTGTGTGAGCCGATGGAACAACTTAAAACCCAATTACTTCCCACAGCTTCAAATTAATGATTCCATCATAAATATCATTTATTCTTGCGCGGCGCAATACGAAATCGTCACAGCGTAGCAGATTCAAGTTTGGCGCCGGGAGCGCAGCCATGGATTACTAGCCTCGAGTATCTGGCCTAAAGTCTCTCCCGTATTTTGAACCTCACCGCCGTATCGAATCGTCATTACCACGCACGCGGCCGCACTTGACGCTGAGGTCCGCGCACACCTCTCTCGCAGCGGTGGAGGGGAAATAATAATTGAGATTGATATAATCCCCGGGCGTAAACTCCATAATCTGCGGATAAAGTCGACTAATTTATTTCCCCAACCTCCCAATTCCATCCTTCAAATCTTCGGATCGTTGTTCTACGCTCTCCTCTTTCGCCTCTCGCTTCCTCTGTTTATCTGCAAGCAAATCTCGATGCCTTCATCTTCGTTCCCCTTCCGCCGCCACCCTCCCGCCATCTTCCTTCCTGACATCATTCCTTCCCCTCCTGCTGGCGAAAGACTACAACTATTACCACTACTACTACTACGACTATCCCCTTTTCCTTCCCTCCATGTGACCTCTTTCCCCACGCTTTGTTTGGCTCCGTTCCAAGCTCAGTTGAATCTCCTTGAGCTAGATCGCCCCTTTCCCTATCTCTCTCTCTTAGTCCTCCGCGGGACCTCGCGAAAATCCGATGCCCCCACATTCAGTATGAACTCTAAAAGGGAAAGTTTTGCAGGTTGAAAAAGAAAGCTCTGGCTGACGCATTAGAGCCAGAAAGGTTGGCAAATGAGCGTGTACAGTAGCGTGGAGGGGTATAAAATAGGAGATTAAATGCGTTTGGGGAATGGGAAAGGATGGTATACGTAGTGTTAGCCGCATATCACCAACGCCGGTCATTAACTCCATCAGCTAGCAAACGTAGAGAAGGACGAAATGAAAAATATGCGAGCGAACTTCCTCATCTCTTCCGGTTTGAAAAATTCAACGAATGACATCGCAACGAATAATTTTAAATTTTCGTTAATCAGATGAGATTCCTCGCTTCAAGTTAGCCGGAGAATTTTTTTGGAGGGCTTAAAAAATTCACGATGATCCCGTGGTAGCGCTGAACGTTCTCTTAAAAGCTCCATTGGGTAGAAATTAAGAATGATGATAAACAATTCTTTTTGAACTTGAGCGTGCAAAAGCTCTTAAGGGGTTTAAAAGCTATATTTTTCCAACACCACTTCAAACCACTCTGAAATTCTGCCGTTCTCCACTTGCTGGAAGTTTAGCTAGAATCTCCAAACGCCTGCGTGGAAGTCTGATTCTTTAAATTTAACCTTCGAACCAAAATTTGGAAGTAAATAGCATTTTGAAAATAGCACTTACGGGTTAAATTGTCATTATTACTGTGAACAATTTAAATCATACGGTTACAAAGTGCTGCAAGGATAAATTAGTCAGAAATGATTAGACTTTAACCAACGACCTGGCAATTTTTTTAATTACGATTTTTTCATCTGCTAACTGAGACACATAATTTATAAAGAGACATGCATCGTAATCTAATTATTTAAAAATTTTACATCCATGGTATTTTCACCAAAATTTGGGTAATAATAGGTATTTCTAGGTAGTCCATTAATTTTGGTAATAGCGCGATTCGGCAATCCTAATAATTAAGATACGAATAAAAATATTTCCATCAGAGAAAAATATTCTGCATGAATTTATCTTCTTCTGAAAGTTTAATTGATCAATGCTACGTTTCCTATCAATTGTATAGGATGTCTGCTTACTTAAGGATTTGCAAACCTTTAGTGCACTCAAAATGTAAATATTTAAATTTACGTGAAAAACAGTTTTACCCACATTTGTTTTCATAATAGAAACCATGACCAAATAATTTCGACAATGTAGGTGGATGAGCTTTTAATATATTAACTTGTGGCATTTTACACGAGTTTTATATGTAATACTCTGATACATTACTCTCTGTCACTGGTGATGTATGCTCTTTATCATATTTCCGTTTAAGTGACAGGAAATCATTCCCTGACATGGTCCAACTGAGTCAATCTCCCTGGTTTTCATTCCCCGATTATCGTAATTGATATCCGTTTAAAAAACTACTTTCCATCTCCCGTGCTCACAACTTTCATTTTTAGTGATAAAACGTTAAAAGACTACATCAAACTGCCAAAATTTAACGTAAAATTAAGATAAGAAAAATTTTATTTTTTTGGCATCTTGTTAGAAAATTGATATCTGTCCGGATACTACTTTTTTCTTCAAAAATTATGTCATCAAACTTATAGAATTAACTCATGAACATTTTCGGTGGAAAAAAAGAGGAATATAAAGAGCGTTACGATGACCCGTGATGATTTCTGGTATTCATAAACATCAACGGCCCCATTTTTTTCATGCTTCTAATTTATGATTTTTTTCTTTCTTGTTGTAGCTCTTGAAGTTGCCAAACTTTTGTTGTTCATATCAACTGGAGTAGGATAGCAATTGAATCGTACACAAATATACATCGACAGGTTCAATTACTGTGTCAACCAGTCGAATGATTTATTATTACTACCAGAATGACTTTCAATTAGTACTGGTTCTCGCGAACAAAAACACACCATTCGTAGCAGTTCTATAACACCATTAACGTGGAGAAGATCCTCACCTAGGAGTTACTCGGTCTGCTGAGTTACCTCCCCGAGACATACTTAGACCACCTTCTCCCCCTCGAATCCCCCTTCTAGCCTACTAGCTCTCCCTTCAGCTTCCTGCTCGCTTAGGTCTTCCCACTCCCCCTCTTTGCTCCGCTCCTATTCCAGGTCACCACCCCCACACCCCCAACACTTCGTTCTCCTGCCAGGACTCACGCCGTACAGTTAATTGCCCGGCTGGTCTGGCCGCCACGCTACGTGCGTCAACGTCGTATATGGCGAACCGCATGATTCCCATAGCCTCTTCTGCCAACCGGTTTGCTGCTACCGTGTGGCCGCCGCTGCAAGCCAAGGGATTGAATGGACTAGGATGAGGTGTATACCAGGGAGAGCGGACGGAAGTCGGGGGGGACAAACGGAAAAGTCAATGGCACGTGAATGAGAAAGAAGAGTTGGAAAATTAATTTAACCCCAGGACAAAATAAGCTAATTACAAGCTTTGAGGAAGTCAATTTTGGATCCCGTCGTGGACTAATTCTTAGCGCTAATGAATTTATGATGTTTTCCCTAGTTAGGATATTTCATTATGCCTTCCACCACTTAACGTTTTGATTGCATGATCGATCGTAGTATCCAGCGAGAGTGTATTTCATGCCGTTCCTGCTGAAGGAAGTGAAGTTTCATTCTAATCCAACATTAAATCGAAAAAATGTATTTATACACTAAATTGCAATAACAGAGTGTATCCCTCAATGGAAAATAAGATTCTCTGTCGAAGATATGTATCAAAGAAGAAAGCAATATAGTTTGTATAATAAATTTAAAGTTAAAGATTCCAAAATTCTCATCGTATTAGTACCATACAATCTAAAAATGCCCGAAAAAGTAGGCACCGTATTTCAGTGACTGAATATCCTTCAATCGGCCATCCCTGCAAATTGTTATCACTCCCTAATGGGTTTCCACCCCATTAAAATTCCAAATACATCTATAAGAATAGCGCCGACGACAGAAACTTCTTTAGCATAAACTAGAGAGGATATATTTGACACAAATGTAGAAAACAAATCAGTAAAAGTTTTGAACTCGCGAACAGAGACCAAATAAACTATTAGGCTAATTACTAGGATCTCAAATGTTCACAAATATTGGAATTCTAATCACCAAGGAGTAAAAGCTAACTGACAAAAACGCTAATGATAAATCTTGTGAATAATACCAAAATGGGAAACACTAACAGGGGAAAGTGAGGGTTGGGGGAGTGGAGAGAAGACCGGGGCAGCCAGAGGGTAGGGAGAGGAAGTGGCGAAGGTGGTCGGTTTCGCGGGTGATGGAAGATCTAGGGCTCTTTAAAAAAAAGAATGGCGAAGGGGGAAAGGGAAGCGGCGGCGAGGGTGAGGCAGCCTCTGCAATGCGTGAGAACGGCTGTTCTGTGTTGCGGGGTTTACATGTCCGCTGCTGGGGACGATGCTTCGAAGGATGTGGCTGATCATTGGAGGCGCTTAAATTGTATACGCGTTAGTGCACACCACTTTGAAACAACAATTACGTTTCCTTTGATCCCGAGATAATTTGATGTGCAGTAAAGCTTTATTTGATCCCAGAATTCGGACGAGCGGACACAAAAATGTTCATCACAATGGGACCGGGTCTCCAAAGAGCGGGCACCAAAATGTTCAGATTACATAAAGTATTGTCAATACTTTGTGCAAGAACATCTCAAAACGAATACCAAGCCGCTGTAGCAACCCAAGTAGAGTACCAGTACCTTTGTTACCCCAGTACTTCTCTTCCGCATTTATTATTTAACAAGGCCACGGCACAAAGTGAGTCTCAGTAAAAGACATGAACACGATACGATTAAGAATAAGATAATCTAAGTTGACAAAAACTGTTTTCCGATTGTCAATCTGCTGTGATGTCTTCAGTTATGAAAACTGACCGTAAAAATGTCAACATTTTTAGGTATTCCATTGCTACGAATAGATGACATTATTCCAGCGATCTAATGAGATTATTCGAAAACATAAGGTATTTTAAAGACATATCAACAAACATTTGAATCCAATATCGAGCAACTAGAGCTTTTTCGTAAAATCCTCATCAACAATATCTGCATGCAAAATTTCAGGGGTAAAGGTAAATTTACGACCCTGTATAACGTCTTCACTCACCTTTTGTATGAACATATATTTAAATTGAAATTACATTGCATTTTAACTTGAGTCAGTGTTTTCTTTTAATGAAATTTATAGTTTTAATCTGAAGTCCAAATGAAAGCGAATAAAAATTCCCTCCATCGAAATAGTTCCTAACGGATAATAATTCTTGGTCATATTAACTGTGACGTTTTATGCACTCTTACGAATATCACTTTTTCGGTAGTCAATTGATATTTGGGTTATTAGAGCTAATTTTTAAGTTATAGTAAGTGGATAATATTAGCAGTAATCTGCTGGGATTAGGTTTTTTATTGCCTTGGCACTACACCCTATTGTACTAAGACTTAAACAGCATGACATAAAATATCACTATATCACAATATACATTTTTTAATAACTCAATGGCCCAGTATACTTTCTACCTCCCTTAATCCCATTCAAAATGCCTATTCAAATCTTCCCTCGACCTCGATTTCCCAGCATTCGCCTTAAACAATCCTTCAGCATCTCATTTACCATCTCCTTAGTAGACATGAATGTTTTAAATGTAATTCATACCTTTATTTATTATGTTGTAACTAAAGACAATCCTTGTTTTATCAATTCAAATATCATTTATGCTACGGTATTCCTAAAGGCAACATCACACGTTACTCTTAGAAATATATCAACATCAATATTGATACAAATCTGCTGTTTACACGGAAAAAACCTGAACATACAATGATTCTGACTCATTTTGAGAGTAAACACTCATATTAGTTTTATTACAGCTGTAAGACATCATTTAAATTCATTTCCACGCACTTCTAACTACCCTTCACTATAATTTCTAAGTTTTCTACAACGACTTCCTTTACCATGGAACTTGAAAGTTTTAATTAGCTTTTTGAGCAGCAACCATAGTTCATATCTGTACGAAAAACTAATCTTCGCATACTTTTATCTTCCTCCTATATATTATGTTATCCGTTCTGTGAGCCTCAATACGTTTTTAAAACAAAGTGTACAAGTAAAGGCAAATGTTTTAATAGAGAGAGGATTTCTTTCGCAAGGTAATTTTTTTTAACCACAAGGTAACTTCTTTCTTATCACCAAGGAAATGAGGAACACTAAATGTAAGAACTGTTGGAAAAGTCGATTCTAAATACGCTTATGATATTACAAGGTCAAGTATTTCAGAAAAATTCTGAAAAACTACATGGCTACTGAGTAAGCAGCTTCTATGTTCGTCTATTTTCCGACGGAGAGTTGAGACGTCCCAAAACTGGAGCCATAAATGTTTTCGGAGAAACTACAATTTAAAATACTCAGTTGCGTTGATGCAAAATTCTAATCACTTTCAAGAGTACGAGCACATCCTTAATCTTAACGTAATTTTAATGTATTCAATTGATGTTTTCTAGATTGCATGAGGCCTCTGTTTTTTTTTAAATATTCATAATTTTTATATCCATCTAAACGATATCAAGTTTTTCCGGCCATTTGATTGAATTGTATTGGTCTTCTTGTTTTCAAAACTCACCTTTGGGTTGATAAGTTTTTTTAAATGGCATCATTTTTTTCATTCTTAATAAAACCCATATAAGAGGATTAAAATCAGTATAAAACTGGGTTACTTTTGAAAAAGAGATAAGAGCTAATATTCTAAATTCGGGAAAATATCACCACACCTTGCATTCAATTTATAAACTTTGCCCCATGGCACGGAGTAGATAATATGAATCCTAGTGGATAGTTTGACATAATCTGATTACAATTTTAACTTGATACTAGAAAAATGTCATTTACTTTGAAAATATTTGTACTATGAGGTCGTAAGACGAACTGATGATTATGTAGATGGATTTCCGACGTAAATTGAACAAAAAATAATGCATATATTTATATTAATAATTTCTTCACTTACTTTAGCAGGGTTCAGCTTCCTCGCAAAAATACAACTCATCAAGTGAGTGAAAGGCCATTCCTACCGAAGGTCAGAGAGAAAAACAATTACAGCCCAAAATTTTGCGGCCAAAATGGACCCCGGAGGACATTCCTGGAATTGGAAGAGGAAAGCATATTAGCGCAGGGTAAAGGAAAGTCAACATTCACGGGACACCAGGCAAAAGAAAGGAAACTCTCGAGTGATCTCGTAGGTAAGATAACCCTCAGTGGTAAAAAAATCATTCTACAATTTTGGGAAAAGAGATTCTCTCCAGGTTATCTTTGCTTGAATTAGGCATGTAATGTAAAAAATCATAATATGTGCGCGCTGTTTTCATTCCTCGTCATTTCTATTATAAATTGGCTACATTTCATTCATCTCTTCAAAGTGATTTCATACTTTTAGTTAAAATATAATTATCTATAATTAAGTATCTCTCCAAAGTCTATTAAATAATTTCACAATGTTTAGCAATAAATTAACTTAAGAAAAGTTCATATTTTATAAATAATTCTGCCTTATGTTACTCATAATTAATAAGATATCTCTGATATCCTTGTAACTTTTCCACCATTTTGATGAAACCCTGATTTTCTGTCATATTCTTTCCATTTTTACTGTCACGTCAATGAATCAAAAGCTGCTTTCCATATTTCAAACTTCACAAATTCGCTCATTCCTGATGCACATAGATGTTGAAACTCTTGTGTTTTACGATTAACATCAAATTATCTCTAAATTCGTTACAGACGAGTGAACTTTAGATAAGAAGGGTAGAGAAAGGAAGAAAATCTTCTCAGGGAACATGCAATTTGGTAGAGGCTGCTATGCACTGAAGCAGAAATTAATGTGTGCCAAGAAGTAGGAAGTTCTCGCGATAGGTAGAAGATAAAATTCATTTGAGGTAGTCCAAAAACTACGTTTAATAGGTAGAATACCACGAAAAGGCGATCCTTAAACTTAAAAGACGAATTTGAATATTTAAGGAAGAAACATCACATGAACAATGTAGTTTTATTCGATGCTTTATTGCACTTGCATCCAAAGTATATATAATTCACATTACCACATCAATTTCCACGTTGAACTTGTACCTATTGGCATTTTAAGAATAAACACAATTTTTTTTACTTCAAGTACAACGCAAAACTACATGTTTTGTTCTTATGAGTGAATCCATGATACAGAAGGCACAATGTACTTATCGAAGGACGTCCGTGGAAAGGACGTAGCTCCTTTTGTTATTATACATGGATATTAACAAATTTCATAAATTGAAGCCTCAATCCAAGAGTTAGTGAAGTGTATACAAGTTCTCTGGCGAATATACTTTTAATCATAGGTTTTATTGATACCTAGTCGACTTTTGCGGAATTTATCTAATATCCCGCGGTCAAAAAATACCATTTTCAAAGATTACTCATAAATTTATTTATATGATAATGTTTAAATGGAGATAAGAGAAGCATGGAAAGAACTAAATAAATAAAAGTACTTGTACATTATATTATTTGGATTAAGTTACATCCATATTCACAAGTTTATCATGACTTTAAAATAGCCCGTATGCGACGGCGTTAAGAGTCTTCTACGGTTTATGTGATTATTCCTAGGATCATCGAGTAGTATGGCGGCAGTGGATGAAAAAAATATATACACAAGGTTAGTCACAACACGTTGGTCAAATGAAAGTTGGCTGGATCAAAATAGGCAGTAAGACCTATTTTCTGACGGAATCACCTTTAGAAACATTCTACTTACTTTCGATTAGGGCTGTAATGTCATCAAACTGATCGACTCAAGATGATGTAAAAAAACGGAATGTAAGTTTTTCATATTCATTTGCATGCTGAAAACAAACTCACAGAAATAAACTTTTGCTTCTCAGACGCCCATGACGATCGCTTGCGTGGGACCCCGATAATTTGGCTACCATCAGATATACAAAGGTCCAAACCACGTATCTAATGCATACCACCTATCTAATGTAAAACCCCATCAACAGGGGAAAAAAGTCATTTACATTACTGCTTTTGAGCGTTACAGTTTATTTCAATTCGAACATAAGCTTATTATTAAAACAATGCATTTATCCTTAGTACACACGTAATACGAAACGAACGCTACTATATTAATTTGTAAAACAATGATCAAACAACGACAAGTGCATGGGCACCTCCGTGCGTGTGCCTACCATTAAAATATTTTACAAGTTATATGGAATGTATATAACTTAAAATCCTTCCTTAAATATTGGCTAAAACGCTGGAGTAAAAGGTTAACAGAAAAATGTCTCGATGGAGAGATGAATGCAAATTTTTGCTCATGGCTGTCTGTTGAAGGTGGAACGTTCTGATTCCAAATTCAAATTATGGCGAGGTGAAACGATTTCTCCGAAGATTTAACTCGCTTCGATTCGAATGCAAGCGAGTGAGCGCGGGGCAGACGGAGGGGAGGAGGTACGGTAGCGCTAGGAGTCGAAAGAGACGCCTCCCGCTTCTAAGCCTTCCTTCCTCACATTGGCGCCCTTCTCCCCATTTCAGCCTTTCATTCACTTCGTTTCAACGTCAGTCAATCGATTACGTATCATTTCAGATGTCCATATTTCGTCCTTCCCCTACCCTGATATATATATATATATATATATATATATATATATATATATATATATATATATATATATATATATCCCTCTATCTCTCTGTTTCTTTATTCCAAATTAATGTACATCTTTCGTTCCCCACGCCTCCTGACGAGAAACCGCCCACGGATTCCATTTTTGTTGGACAGAGGAAGGAATGAGGGATTCTCGAATTCCGACGTCTCCATTCCACCCGCGCATTTTCCCACACCCCGCTTCCCAGCGCTCTCCCCGATTCCGCTCTCTCTACCCCCTCTCTCTCTCACTTTCTCACCCTTCCACCTCCATCAACATCTCCGGTGTGTCCTGTGTCAACTCTTAGGGATTTCCTCAATTCCGTGACTCTTGTCGCGACGAAATATACATTTCAATATTTTGTAGAAGACCTACCCACCCGAAAAGGTGCGTCTCACATTAATATCTATTCTACATTTAGATGGATAAATCTTTTTGGTAATGGCATCAGAGAAGGTTTTTAATTCTCAAAGAGGTATTTATTGAAAACGTCAGATAGGAATGACACAAAAACTACATTCCAAAAATATGGGCATTTATATATACTATATATATATATATATATATATATATATATATATATATATATATATACCTGATGTAAAGTAGGCTGTTCTGTTTTGCTAGAGGTCACAAATTATTTAATTAGTAATTATGTCCATCCAAAAACCTATATATATATATATATATATATATATTTATATATATTCATATTAATAAAGTAAAAGGATAATCAACAACAGTAAAACATAGAACGGATGGTTTGAAAACAGCTATAATACCATCATTATAAGAATGGAATTCGTGGTACATGTTTTCTCGCGGACATTTTGTAATGCATGCACGAAGAAAAACTTTTGTACGTACAAGGGTTTTTGCTCTAACAGTAACGGTTAATAGAATATCTGACTATTAATGATGCTGCACAAAAAAACAATAGCAGATAGATAGCTATGCTGTTGAAATGCGTTTGCAATGGATTATTTCATAATCGTTTGCGCAATTAAATTGGTATACTAAAGACATTTTGTCCGAGAAATAAATAAAATGCGTAATTGCATGCACATGCAAAGCATTTTAACAGTATCTTAGCTTCAAACTTGACATGGTCCTCCTCCTTCGAGCAAAAATAAAAACAGCACTCATTTTCGCGAAATAAGCAAATCTGTTAACTGCCTCCGCGGGACCACCTTTAAAAGAAATAATTTCCTAAGTGATAACACTTGATGGCTCCCAAGCCGTAAGTTCCATTAAAGTGTGCATGATAAGAACACGTGCAAGACTTAGAGTCGAGCCCTCCCTCTTTCTCCAAGCAATTCTGGCCAAAATATGGAGAATGAAACGGAAAGAGAAAGAGAGAGTGAGAGGACGAGAGCTCCTTTGCATTTTCCTCCACTAAAGTAAATTTATGTTCCAATGTACATTCGTTCCCTCGTGTCGCCCACCCACAGACTCCATCCTCCCCGCCTCCACCCCACCATTCCCTCACCACTACCCCCACGACTAACCTTGTCCATGCACTCTCTCCCCATTCACCCCCATCTCTCTCTTTGACACTCCCTACTCTCCTTTTCTCCTCCTCTCCCCCGCCGATAACGTCTAACTCCTTAAACCCTCGAAATTTTGCTGCTCCTGTCTTTATTTCCTCCTTTACGTTCCTGAACTACCTCCTCGTCATTTCCTCCTCGTGCTTATAATTTTTCTAGCATTTTCGGACTACCGTTTCTCCTCGGCTGCTGATAACTTTTTGATGTCTTATTCCGTGCCCCCCTTTCAGGGTCAAAAAGGATTAAGGGAGCGGACGCAGCAGAGCTCGAATGGTTTGGAGTTAGGGATAGGGTAGGGGAGGTGGAATTCCGAGTAGTTGGGAAGAAAACGGAAAGGTTTACGGGTAGTCGAACGTGGAGGGCACTGGGAAAATGCTTGGAGGGGCGAAGAAGGAAAGTCCTGAGAGGGAAAGTGCACCATAATCTGAAGGGGAAGAAGTTCTTGAAAAGAAAAGCAAATTTTTTTAAGTCTTCAACTGCAGATGTTCAGCAGGGGATTATACAAGGATTACCTTTTGAATCGATACCATTCAGAGCAGCTCAGGGCCTCTGAAAGTTTTAGCCAAGACTTTTTAAAACTTAATAAGACCGCATTATTTTTACGTATATTAGCTAATTTCTTTCGCCGACGTGATATTCGGCCACCGACCAGACATTCAATATGATATTTATAATCTTAATATCTGCAATTGGTATAATTAATTTCATAATATTAAAAAAACATATATTAATATGCTGCCAATGATCTTTTACGAAATGCATATTTATAATAACAATCCATATATGTCATATTACTCAGCATTAAATACTAAATCTACCTCATATTTATTCATTTTTATTGGATGATGTTGGTTCTAAATTACTTGGTCGCGCTCGATATATGATTATTAAATACGATGTAGAATGCTGGGAATTATTACAACGTGTAAATGCTAAATGCGTCTTGCATGAGAGGTAGATTTAAAAAAGAAACATTTCGCTGCAGTAGTTGTGACAAGGATTACATTATCTCCTGCATTAGTCTGAAAAGAATACTGCAATATTGTTTTATCCGAGTGTTATCAATGTTTATACATTACTGATCATAATTATTATCAAGTCTCCAAACTTTACCCGAACTGTGATTTTTCGGCTACCAGATTTTTCTGGAAAACCATAGACGGCACAGGGAAAGGATCAACACCTCCTACACTAATGTTTGAATTTCAAAAGTCGTTGCGCTTAGTATTGAGCAAACTATACCATAACCTTTCAAACCGAAATTCGGGTTGACAACTGCGTTTTTTAATAACAACTTTTAAAAAAAATTGATATTTAATACTAATATTTATGTAGTTTACCATTGAAAATCATTGTTTCATGGATCAAACACATAATTTTGAGTCGCATTATATTTGAGGTAACACACACACAATTTTTCTGGCGTGTTCATTGCACATAAGTGTGTTGCATAATGGCAGAATTGTTTTTGCATCCTACATTTAGCTACGAAACACACAAAACATTTTTATTTAGCCTGATCCTCTCTGTTCCTAAATTTTCATGAAAAATTGAAATTTCGTTCGAATTACGGGTGTGGAGACTAGTAATGATTTATAGAAGGAGAGTAATTATATATGAAACACTAGTAAATTACTAAAATATATTCAAAATGTGTTATCAATGGCGGATTGTAAGACGCTCTCATGCCTATCCCCCTTTGCCGCAGATGAATGTGGTAAAGCAAACTCACGAAAAGCTTATAGCAAAACCATGAGCATGAGTTTGGCGTTTTATATACATGAGCAATCTAAATGAGATGTAGAAGATATAATATACGACTTGCAAGAAACAAGGTCTATCATATATGGTACCCTGTAAAGTATCGCTAGGGCCTGTGGCAAGGGGCGATTCAAAGCCGGGAATGCAATATCACAATTTTAGTTTTTATTAAGTTAAGTTACAATATATGTGTATAAAAATAATGTAACAATTTAGATAATAATAATTACAGGCATATGCCCTAAGGTATCGTATCTAAGTGAGATAAACATCTCTGAGCATAGGATAGTAGCTGAAAGTAAAAAGGACAGAAACTAAGGCTAAATGAGAGAATGGCACCATACTAGGCTACATAGAATAAAAAAGGAAACTACATTTTACACCAAGTGAGATCGGATACAATTATTCTGATCCCTTATCGTTCTGGGGAAACATTACCTCTTAAATCTTTATGTACTAAAATTAATCTCTCTAGCTTTATGAGATGACCTTTCCTACCAGAGTCATAAGTCACTAATAATACATTTTCAGCATTATCGCAAAACAACCTCCTTTCGATATATGCAAGAGATTTAATCTGTTTTTAAATTTTATCTCACAGTTTAATTCATAACCTGGTTTCTTCAATAATCTAAATATGCTACTAATTTTATCATGACAAAATTTCATATATTAGCTCCTCTACGCACTAATAATCTACCTACTGCACTCGATCTAATTCTGCATCTAAGCCATCCTTATGAACATATCATATACTAGCAGGATATCCTAGATAAGGCCTAAATAGTGAAATACGAGTATAGTATGTATACTCTACAATTTCAGGTTTCACATGTTGGAAGTATTTGATATTCATATCAAAATATTTTGTACTTTTTCACAGACTTTACTTTCAAGATATAAAACGGTTCACTGACTTGCGGTATCATCAGCTACACATTTCATTTCTGCAGCATGCAAACGAAATTTGTACCTGATGATGCCACAAATCGGTGAAACGCGTTGTATCTTACAAATAAAGTCTATGGAAAAGTACAAACTCTTTTAATAAGGATAGCAAAAGATAATATTGCTCGTCAATATTTTCGTCATATTAACCCATTACTGCTATAATAAATCTAACTTTTTTGCTAGCTTATCCACATATTCCGATGTATGTTTCCATCAGTAGTACATGGTCGTGAGTAAGGGTAACGCCTAAGTATTTAATAGAAAATTTACTTACTACTTTGGTATTTTTGATGCCGTAGGCATTAGCAGAAGGAATAAATAACTCAATAATTTATCAATGCACAATTTTTAAATCAATATCTAATTTCTATATTTCGCAGTATCGTTGCATTATATTAGAGTCATCTACAGGGTCGCACCCAAAAGTGGTACGACTGATTTTTTTACAAGAATTTTATTGACGATACACTTACATCGACTTAATAATCTTCAAAGTATACTCCTTGAGCTGCTACACACTTAGTATAACGTTGCTCGCATTCCCCGTGCGCCCGCTGGGAAATTTTCTTTGGGGATGCCCTTGATGACCCTCGTCGAAGCCTCTTGAACGGCCTTTATCGAGTCAAAACGTCGTCCCTTGAGCTGTCTTTTCATCAGGGGGAAGAAGAAAAAGTCCGGGGGTGCCAGATCGGGAGAATAGGGCGGGTGCGGTAACGTGGCAACGCCGTATTTGGCCAGGAGCTGTATGACGACGAGCGCGCCATGGCAGAATTTTCGGCACCATCTTGGCGTACACTTTGCGCATGGCCAAAACCAGTGAAATAATGCGTTGGACGTTGGATGCAGACAGATCCAACTGGTCTGCAATTTCTTCACTGGTTAAGAGTCGGTCTGTGTTCAGCAGTGTCCTCACTCTGTCCACATTCGTGTCGGTTCTTGCCGTCGACGGCCGTCCGGAGCGATGGTCGTCTTCAACGAGCTCCCTACCCTCTTTAAACAACTTGTGCCACTCAAATACTGAGGAACGGCTTAAGGCAGTGTCCCCATAAGCCTGCTTGATCATATCGAGGGTCTCAGTTCCCGTCTTCCCGAGTTTCGCAAAAAACATCACGGAATAACGTTGCTCTAAATTCAGATTCATTTTGTTTTTCGACGCGGACAAAAACCTTGCTTCACTAAAAACGGTGTTCTCACTCAACGACAGCCCGCAGGCGACTGAGAGTGTGTCGGTCTGTTGCTAAGAGCCCCCTCCACCTTACCCTGCCAGACAGACCCCCCTCCACCGCTCCGTTCGCACCAGAGAAAATCAGTCCTACCACTTTTGGGTGCGACCCTGTATGAATTCTACTTTCTCCTCAGGGCTGCGGATACCTTTGCTACCCACTGCGTTGTCGGCAAATAGACCTAACTTACTATTAACAACGGACTTAATTTCATCAATGCAAATAAGAAATAAAAGAGGTCCATTGAAACTTCCATGGGAAATAAACGAAGTGACTTCTACCGCGTTGGAGCTTACATCGTATATAACTACCCTTGAACGAAACTATTCAAAGTCTTTAATCAAGCACAGGGTATTTATCTACATTTTTTATAATCGTATACATTATTTTTTATATCTTTATTCAACTGGAAATACTTTCTTTGATAGATAGCAGAAAACATATTCCAAATCTCTTTGCAAGAGAGCACCTCAACGTCTCGCCATTTATTCTTCTCAAAATTTACGCGTTAGATTTGATTTCGTGCTATCAGACTCATCAATAAATTTACCGTTTTGTGCCATTAAACATCCCAGAAAAAGGGATTCTACTTATCTTAATTCATTGTCGTAATAATGGAGATAAATACTGATTGAGAAAATTGATCGCTCCCTTCACATCGCTTCAATCTTCCCGTGCTTCATAATAGGACCTTAAATGACAAACTAAGTTTAGCATCAACTGGCGTTAACTTAAAAATTATGATGATTGAAGGAGTTCCGTTTAGCTTCAACTTTAAAATCAATTATATATTTTTGAACATTCATTTTAAGTTCTTTTACATTTAAAACTATCCAACCTAAAGCCAAAATATCATGAAAAAATAGCAATTTGGGTCTCACAAGATGTACTCCTTTTGAAACCGTGCTGGTTTCTCATCAATCACTCCTGACTCTACGAATAACTCACTAGCAAACTAATAATTATATGCTCCACCTTGCATAATTTGTACGTAAGGGAAATAGATCTATAATATTTCGGTTCCTCCCTGGGTCCTTTTTTAAATATAGGTGTTACATTGGCCGTTTCCCAGTAATTGGGAACCTTTTGATCTACTAGGGACTTTTTAAATATGATTTATAGATACGGCACAAATTATTAATTATGACACTACGTGGTAATTGTTTCAGTATTATTTTTAGGGGAGGCAACCGATAGCTGAATTCATTTGCCCCATTAAGGATGGATAGAAGAGGATGAAGGGTGGTGAGAAACCCGGCGTCGGGCATTAGCATACTTTTAACGAAAGGCGCCAAGCTTAACGCCCCACCCAACGGACGGCATGCTCACTGAAAGTACTCTCCATAAAACACCTCAAGTAGGGATCGGGATACCACTGAAAAATATCGGCCGCTTCAAGGATTCGAACCCGGACCCTCTGGGTGGGACCCCACGTTAGCTAGCGCACCATCCCGATCCTCCGGTACGTAGTTCCTTAAAAATACGATTTGGTATTTGATCGGGCCTAAGGATTTGTTAGGGTTAAAGGTTTCCAGCAAGTTTTCTGTTCCATCAATGTAATTTCGATTTTGGGCAACGTTTGGTGAAATAACATTTGTCGATCATCTATCAAAAAATTCGGTAAGGCATTATAGAATACACTTAGGAAGATGAAATTCAATATATATACCTTATTTAAACGGCTGGGCACTCCTTAACCTTTATCGTTTTTGAGTGAATAAACTAGACTTATTACCCAATTCTACCTGACGTATGACTTAAGTGATTTTGGATGCCCGTTTAATTTTTCTGCTTAACTTTTTTTTTTGAAGTCACTAAAATATTTCCGAAATTTTTCCTTGGCATTCACTTTTGATACCTAATTGTAAGTTATCTCATTCTTACTGTCGCTAAATATAGCATTCCATTCAGTTATCAATTTGGCATGACATAGTCTTTCACGCCTCAACAATTTCCTAACATCCGCTTTTTAACATCTAGGTTCCGTGTTACATTTTATAAATTTACGTAAAACGAACCTTTTGACTGCTGAGGAAGTGATATCAAGGAAGTGATTCCTCATAGCCTCAGTATTTCAGTATCTTCCTCAGGATTTACAAAGGAACTCTAACACGAATTTTTGGCCGTTAAAGTGCCCGTTTTCAAGCAAGTAAATTTTCTTTGAAGGCTCCCATTTCTAGCCCTACATAAAGAAAACCGTATTAACTGCTCTTTTGACGCTAATTCCTTTAATAGTTTCTGTAGTTAAGACTTTTTCGGGCACGTTCGTTGCTAAACAAATCAAGAATATTATCGGTCCTATTTGGTGACGACATAAGTTTTTGAATGAAGTTGTATGAATGGAATTGTAAGAATGTAACAGCAACTCACAGGTATCTTTATCTTTACAACAACTTCTAAATATATATATATATATATATATACATATATATACATATACATATATATACATATACATATATATACATATATACATATATATACATATATACATATATATACATTTATATATATGTATATACATATATATATATATATGTATGTATATACATATATATGTATATATATATATATATGTATGTATATACATATATATGTATATATATATATATATATACATATATATATATACATATATATATATATATATATATATATATATATATACATATATATATATATGCCTTGATCCATTGACTGGGTATCGAAATACTATATTCACCGATTATAATGCATTGACTGTTTTTTTGGGATGAGACACTTTTGTTTGCCTTGTTCTAATGTGGAATTAACTCTATCGCCCGGTGGCCACTAAAATGCAAATACATAGATTCTTTTGGACTGAGTATCTTCAATTGATCAACGAAAACTTTCTTAATCTCCAGCTGAGATTTTCTCGGCCCGGCTGAGTCAAGAGTTCTCAAATATAATAAACACTGCCCCCGATTCTATTCTCTCTGTCATAACTGTAAACAAAAAAGGACTTTGAAAAAGTTTCAGCAATATCTGTGGACATGAAGGTTAGTTCCAATAATTATGTTGGCTCCTGTACTTTGGATATGGTGTTGATATTTAGCCACTCTATTTTTTTAACTTCGGCACTAAAATACCAATATAGGTAATGTTTCCTTGACACTCATGCATGATACCCCGCAAGGCCCCGCTCGGTGTGTGGCAGGGGGTGATTGTACATTAGACTACTTTTGAGATAAAATACTGTTCACTCCCATCGTGGGCATACAACGTTTTCTGATCCCTAATAGTTGCAGGGATCCCTTACATATTAAATCTAATTAAATCTGTTCTACACTAAATCCCTCTAATGCTATTGACATATTCTCACCTACCGTAGTACAATGGGGTTAATAACACATCTTAAACATCTTTGCTAAAGAGACATTCTTCCAATTTATCCAAAAGATATAATCCTCATATGATTTTGATACGCTCCTCAGTTTACCGTAACAACGTTTTACAAATTTAGCTTCTCTGCACTGCACGCGATCCAATTCGGCGATTAATCCAACTTCATGAGGACCCCATATACTGGCAGCATATTCTAAATGAGACCTAACCAGCGAAAGATAACATTTCTCTTTAACCTTTTTATCGCAATTCCCCATTACTCTTCTGTAATAAATCCTATTTTTTGTTAGCTTGTTCATATATCTTCCGCATATGTTCTTCCTCTCCGAAGAGGTCGTGAGTAAATAAACACTTAATCGATTCTATACTTTTTATTTCAGTATTCCTGAATCATTAGGGGTTCAGTAAGTAACAAACCTTATCCCAAAAATTTATTCCTAAGCACATTTTTAAGTTATATCTAATTACCAAGTGTTGCACCAACGTTGTATAGCATTAAGATTGTGGTGAGGGCTCTGTTCTCGCCGTTGTAAGCTTTTGGGGCATGACCAGACAATGCCTGTGATAGGCGACGGACTCTTTGACGTCACGGGAAAGGCCCGGAAGACCTAAAGCGGGAAAGCCTCGGCGAGGTCGTAGGAAGGGTTTCTATAACCCTAGCGGTTTCTTGGGCACCGCCAAAGGGCCTCGGGGGCAATGATCCTTCCTACGCCTCCAGGGAGGGAATCCCAGGTGGGAGGAGGGGCTACCGGGCCAGTGACCAACGTCACGGGGAAGGCCCTAGGGAGGGGTGCCGCCGCGCGCGGACCAGCTTGGGTCGGGAGTGTGGTGCGGGGGCGGAGAAAGAGAGGACCAGGGAGGCGATCCGGACTGACGCGATAGAGGGTCAGTCTACTGATATAACCTGCTGCCGAGACCCTGTGTTCGCCCGTTGGTCGCCGCCGCATCGGAGTATCCGAGGGACTCCCCGCTAGACCACCGACATCGGACTCCCCGCTAGGCCACCGCCATCGACGAAGCCCCGCGTTCATCAGTCGGCTGCCAGCACGTCTGCGGATGATTCCCGCCCGAATACTTCCTTTCCCCTGTAAGTTCCCTGCCTTACCCGTTCCGGTGCTTGATCGAGTCAACATTACCAATCTGACCCCTCTAATAAACGGCTGAGGATCGCAGAGTGTCTTGCTGGCTTCACTCTTACCCAAAGTCGGGTCGTCCTTCCCATGTCTTTACGACAAGATCATCTGCTAAAGCTACTTTATTGACAGGATTACGGATGTCCTAGTGAACCACTGCATATCTGTAAACTTATTTTCATTAACCACGGGGTTGATGTCCTTAACGTAGAGAAGATACGAAAAGGCGATACTACTTTGCATAGAGCTAATTTAGAATTATATTGCATAGAGCTAATACCATCAATAAAAGTTATTGTACCTGACCATTTATTTCGTCTTTAATTAAGCCCAGGATATTTTTATTTGCCACATAGTATTTTATCTTTGTGAGTAGTGTATGATAATATATTTAAAAAACCTTTTTTAAAATCAAGAAAACTGTAACCAATAAAAAAGCTCTTTTTGAAATCAAAAATATCACGAACAAAAACGCAAGTTGTGTCTCGCAGGATTTACCCTTTCGGAAACCGTTTTTTATATCAATATCCCTTAATTACGGAGGTATCCCATTATTCGAACTATCAACATTAAGGTTTCTTGAATATTTTCTTATTATAATCGAATACCTTGTAAAACGTCCTATGCGATAAAATATGTCATACATTAAATGACCTATTGTATACATCTCTGGCACCGACCCTCACTTGATTTAACGCTAAATTATTTGGAATATCTCCCAATTGGAGTCCCATTATTTGACCTACACGCTAATATTTCTGTAATTTAAAAAAGCTCCACAGTATTTCTACATACCTATCGGCTCCAGGTGAGTAGTGAACACCAGCTCGTTTCAGTGGATCCCTACATATTTGGATCTGAAGATCAAAAAATAACATTGCATTTTCGTGAAGTTCCAAAATAATTAAGTGAAAATCTTGAATTCCTAATTCGACCACAAAGTAAATAAAATACTTATGAATCATTTAATAATGAAACTCAGCAGGGAAAATAAGAATATATACATTGAATCACGATTCTCATAGACTGAAGTTTTACAGATTTGTTACAAACCAAAAAAGAATCTTATTCTGCACCTTTTCATGCTACAAACATTGTTAATCTCGGCTCATAATAGAGAATATAATATTAAAGAAAATAAAATTTTTTACAATTCTGTTAAAAAGATACATTGAAAAAATATAAAACGGATGTTTAGAAGAAACATTTCCTTGATTAAGGATAAAAACTTAAACTTTAAAACTTCCTTTGCAAATTCGGTCAAATCACCTCTAGCATTTTTTCGCAATATACCAAACTGGGTGGTTTTTCCCTATTAATATAGTTATTTTGAATAAACCATTTCTATTACGTTAAAAATTTCCAATTTCATATGAGAAATAACATAAATTGAATAATCTTCCGAGTTTTAAACCTCTAAGTTGGTAAAAATGACCACCAATTGGTAATTGCACTGGATCCATCATTGATTATACATGGCGTGTGGTGACGGCGTAGGAATAGGGATATGAAACAATTATCGTCGCGAATGATTCCTTTTAATTTCTGCCTACTTTAGAGGGAAAACGAGAATACAGAAAACTAATAAAGCATCTTCGCCACGCATTTCGCTAGCGTCCTATTTTTCCTATCTCCCTTCAGCCTCTTCGCGTCCTCTTATGTAATGGGAATGGAGGAATGGCGCGGGAAGTAATAGCGGATCCCTACCGGACGGCTGCATTCGCTTTCTCCCTCCTCGCCAAATCTCCGGGGTACACAGAAACAGTGGACAAGGGACGACGGGGGGGTAGAGAGAGGAAGTGGCCCGAACGCTGAGCGGGGATGGTAAAAGGGCAAAAACGAACGGAGGAACTGAAGCGAATGGAAAATTGAAAAGGGAGAGAGAGAAATAGGTAAGGAAGGAATTTCTGAGAGGAGAGGTAGGTGGAGGGGGGAGGTGGGTGAAGGTGAGGGCGAAAATCGCGGGATTTGAATAAAGTGGCGGAAAGGAGACGAGCGAGGGGGGATTTGAAGCAACCGGGGGGGGGGGGACGATATTTCCCGGGTGGGATTGGTGGGAGGGGGGACGGGCGTACGGGGGGGATAGTGGGGGAAGTACACGAGGGACGGGGTGAGAAAGAGGACGGCAGCAAGAATTAAAAAGAGCAATAACTCGTTTTCTCCTTCTTTTAACTCCACCCTACTCTCCCACACTCCTTTCCCTCTACCCTGATTAAGAAGTGAATTTTAAATTCCAAGCCTCCACTCCTTGAATAAGCTCCCATTCCCCCCAAAGCTCTTTCCTTTCCTTCCCTCCTCCCAACTCCCCACCAACTTGCCGCTTAATTCTCCTTCTGCCCCCTCCACAATTCCCAAATCATGCCTCCCTCAGATCCCATCCCTGGACACCATGAGGCCCTTGCTCCTCCTCCTACCCTCTTCCCTTAGTGTCTCCTTCATTTTATGCATATACCCTTTATACATTATTCTGCTCCACCGCCCTACCAAAGAATTAGTCTCGCTCTCTCCCAATTTCTCGCCTTTTCTCCCACTGCCTATTTCTCTTCCGATGCTTTCACCTTTCATCTAATATCAGTTCCTCCCCACACGCACTCAGAAACGCAGTCCGAATTCACTCAATCTCACCCCACCTGGTTCCTATATCACAATGAAGCTTCAATCCAATGGTAATATTTTACGAGATGCTCCTATCCACACTTTTGACTCCTTTGTTTCAATTGCAGCATAGTTTTATGCGCGGCCAAAAAGCCTTTGATCAGACATTAACCCTTACGGGTTTATGAACTTTTAAACACCGGTCTCAGTGGCGGCGGGGTAACGCCCTCGTTTGGTCTAGAGTTCGATGTCCGCTTTGGTGTTTCTTTCTTCCCCTACGGCTGAAAAGCCAAAGCAGTTTTCAACTTAATAATACAAATGCAAAGACCATATTGTTTATTTTTAGTAAAAGACAAAAAAATGAATACAACACGTTGCTTATATTATATTCGGCTCCTATTTAAATCAGAAAGGATCCGGAATGAACTTGGTGTGCGTGATAGTTTAAATGTGTTAAACCAACCTTCATGATGCTTAATTTACCTCCTCTTTTATACGAATGTACTTAAAATTCAGCTTAAGCGTTTCACGTGGCTTTTGAAATAACTCATTCCATTACATTTTAATTTCTAAGTATATCTAAAAATTAATTTTCGGGCAGCAAAAGCATAAGTAAGATAAATAAAAATGTTTTTTATTCTAACGTAGAAAGTACATTGAAATACATCGCATTTTAAAAGAAATCATCATCATTTGAATATTTACCTACATAAGATGCTCCTAAGGTTGTCAGGAATCCATTGATACAATCCGTTTGATGGTGATGCAAATATATGAATTAAATTCAAGTAAATTATCATTTCATCCTCCACCGTAGAAATTGAGTTCAAAACTTTTGAATGAACAAGAAAGTATACTGATTACGACAGTATTTGAGTGATTCCTTTGAATTTTTCATTCGTCATAAAACATCTTTAGTAAAAATGTAAAAAAGCGGAGATATTTTTCCTTCTGAGGATCCAGTTAGAGATTTAATATTAAACCAGAACGAAAAAAATGGGTTGTTATTATCATGTAATCCAAGGATTATCATTTATCTCCATTGCCTTCGAATTATTCTTGAGTATTTTAGATTTAACAATTAAGAAAGTCAATCTCTCCAAAGTTCTGAGCTCATCAAAATTTCGACCGTTGAAAAAAAATTAAAGGCTACGATTAAAACCTCTTGTGCCATTATTTCGGTTAAAAGTGGGGTCAAAGCATTAGAATTTTATCTATGATAACTTTTCATCTCCATAAAAAAATTATTCTATTTACAAGTTAATGTAATATATAACTCAATATAAAACGTATTTAGGGAAATTCATTCATCATAATCTGCTCTGCTATCCGCATAATTACTTGTTTCTCAAATGAATTCCAAATCTCTATTATACTTCGAATGGTGAAATAGAGATTAATAATGAAACAAAAAAGAGAATTTTTAACTGGTTTGGATTCATTGAAGAGCTCTAAGTTCTATGAAGAAAGCTATTACGTAATTATAATCCAATTCATCGTTCGACGAATGATCCCCTCAAGGTGAATTCCCTTAATGGGTTTGTCTGAATTACTCAATTCTTCCGAAATTTCCCTTCTGCGCCTATTTTAGGTTCTTCCACTGCAAGATTCTTACCTTTGATTTAACTTTTGGTGCTATCCTAGGTGTTTGAAACAAACGAGGCACTTATCATTTTCTTGCCCATAATATGCCCTTCCTTAGACTTCTACTCTATGGAAGATTTCATAGCATCTAATTCTATCATAGCTCCCTACTTCACTCTTTAGCACATCTGAGCTTCCTTCTACTTGTGTATACGCTTCATCTCAAATATATCGCACTCTAAAATCCCCCTTAGTTCTCTGTGGGTCTATTATATACGCAATGGTTTATGGTTGGAACAAGCTCTAGCTTAAGTTGACTTTTGATCGACAATTGAAAAGCTAGAGAAAACAACATGTATATTCATGCGTTGGTGCCTTCCCCTTTTCCAATTTCATGAAAGATAAACGATTCATTCTGTTTTACGTTGACATTTTAACATTAAAGTTGCGATCTTAGAGTGATAACCTGAGATCTTACTGTCAGCATTCGAGTTGCAAGGAATGAAATGTATTACAAAGTGAAAATATAATTTCATCTAAAGATTCAGGTCATCACATTTTAAAACTGAAATAATTATCTTTATTTCATAATACGCTTATTGACGAGTGCATATTACCAAAAGGAATAAGCTATTAATGCGGAAATAAGTTAATTTACATGAATTTTCACATTTTTTCCTTTTAGCTAACTTTTAACTGCGGAATTAAGAGATATTTAATTACAACCCTTACCACCGTTCACTTTTATTGGAGGCAAAATCAAAGGCACCTTATTTTTAGTTATGTCAAAAGGTTCACTGACTCTTTCAATTAAAGTTATAGTTTTCCATTCTTTATTCTAATGTGACCAACAAATACTTGCTCCAAATGGTTTTCTTTCAATAGCCATAAGGACAACATTTAAGTGTGCACGATTACCACATTCATTTGGGCTGTATTGCTCAGAGATACGATAAAGAGTGAATAAAGGAAGAAAGATTTATATTTTATTGAAATTGAAGGATTCCAGTTTCACTTTAATGACTCAAATCGTTCCTATTTGTTTGAAGAAAACCAAATCATGATTAAGAGGTTATGATTTCGTATCAGGTTCAATAGATTTTAGTCACAAAGAGCGTGGCTACGACTAAAATTTTAGTTAGAAAAAGTAGAGAGCACTCGGGGAATTGAAATCATCACTTCGTTACGACAATTTGTTCACCTAAAGTATACTGTTCACTAAAGTTATAATGTCAGAAGATATTAACAGATTGGATCACCAGAAAAAAGTGATAATACTACTGATTGATCCCAGTGCTTTTCTCTCCCCGCAAGATATATAATTTTAACAAAACACACCTATGTAACCCATTGTACAGAACTCACCAATTATTGAATGGTATGAAGAGACATTTTTGTGTTATTACAGGCGCGTTTATAAACCCGTAAAAATATATACTCATATTATCTGTTGGGGAAAGTTTATAAATAATTAACTATTTTCCTAACAACCACACCGCCACACGCCCGTGTTGAGGCTTGCGGCCATTGTGTAGATGTAAAAAAAATAGTTTTTAAACCGTCGATTGATCTTTCGGGGCACTGCCACCCTCAAAATAACAGTTCTCAGGCCTACCTCCATCTTTTAATGTTTTTGTACCGGATCTAAAGTATACGTTGAAAATAAAATTTTCAAAACGGTCACTTCCGGTATATACATCAAGAATATAAGTATCATTTCCTCGTCTACTCTCAATGATAGTGTTAAGTATAAAATTTTTGCTGATCGTGTTAATACTTTTCGTCCCGGAAAAAATCTAATAAAGACTCAGACACGCGGAGACACAGAAGGAAATAATTTGAATAATGGTCCAAACAAGTTCCGGGTAACTCAAAACTTGTATTATGTTTGTAAAAATAAATTCAAATGGTTTCTTGAAAAAAATAACCTCCTCTAGATGGAGAAGTTAAAAATAAGAAAATTCGAAAGAACATGGCTGGGATGAGAAAGGTGCATGAACAACATGCATATTAAATAATTCAAAATTGACAACTTTTTAACTGTCACCCATTTACGGTATCACCGGGGTTCCAAAATCGTTTGCCAGAGATTGATCATATTTAAATGGGGATAAGTAAGGAAGCTTTACAGAAGGCCACTATTAACCCAGTTTATAACTTACGTTTAAAAGTTAATCTCCATTAGGGCAATTGTCGCGATCATAGGTTTTACTATTTAATTTTCTCCTTATAGTGTGTTCTAATTCCTGAAGAAATAATTATTAAATGCAGAAGTAAAATGTTATTAAAATACTCCAGAAACTTTTCTCACATTCTCAATCCAATTTCATTAAATCAATTGAACCGTACAGTACTGACGGTTTCTTGGCCCCCCAATGGTTTCTCTTTCCAAGGAAAAATGGCATCCATTCCCTCCGAACGTTTATTGGCAAATGGTCTGGTGCCTTCAGAATTCCAGTCAAGGAAAAGGTCACTGAATAGGTGCAAAGTATACTTCTCTGGCCTCGCTAAATCCAAATAAAGTTCTTGCTTTCTCATAATTTTCAAAAGTTATATTTCTCCCAGAACAAATGCGACGTGGTGTACTAAGCACCAAAGTTTTGACCACTGTTCCACCTTATTTAACTGCTCAATTTTCTCATATTCTAAAGTTTCTCTCTTTCCATAGATTTCTCATTTTCTCTGACGTTTCTCTTTTACTCTTTTATGTCCACACCTCTCACCACACTAAAACCACAGCCCACATCCTCAACATCTTCCAAAAGAGAACAACGGGAAGAATTAAAACCTTGGGGACCCTAATAAATCTATCCCAGTATTATAATGTACATCAAATATTCATTAATTCGAACGTAATAAGTTTCCTCGAGGGCGGCTTCGCGCTTGTACACTTTTGTTAGGAACAGCCGTTAAGGAGAAGCGATGGGAGAAAATGTGGGAAGGAGGAGCAGGGAGGAAAACGGAAATCAAGAGGTGGCTGTCAGCTGGCAGGTAAGGAGGGGTCATGGAAGAATGGTCCAGAGATCAGACCTGAGGACTAGAGAGAAGGAACACTCATTAAATGGGGGGAAGGGAGCGTGGAGACAGGACGCTGGGATGAATGAGAATCGTAGAGAGAGGTTTGGGCGGGGAGGAGTGGGGAGAAGTATTTTAGTTGTGAAAGCGGAACGAAGATCGTAAGGTGACGAATCGGGGCCGGTGGTCGGGTGGAGCAGGAGAGGAATGGGATCTTCGGTCGCAAACATTCGCAAGGAAACGAACGACTTGGCGCTCCGTTAGAGTGCCAGATGGCTCGGGCCGCGGCGGAGTGCGATTACCAACTTTCGCGGCAAATTGAGTTTTCGGCCACAAATCTTCGAGAAGGCTCCGGAAAGAAAGTTAATTCATGTCATGATCTCTTGGATGAAAACAAATAGATGGAATGCTAATGGCGTTCAAATAGCATGCAGCATTTTTGAGCTGATAATCTTTTCCGCTTCCGCAACACTCCATTTTGTGTAACGAAATATTGGTATTTAACCCCTTGCTTCCATTAGGAAAAGAAAGTTTAATATTTTCTATTTAAAATGTCTGCGCTTCGCTGGATCACGAAAATTAATACAAATTGCATGCATTTTTAATTGATCGACTTCAAAATTTATAAATTATCTGGGTAAAGTTTTATCGCATAATTTTTGACTTAACATAACTTTAATGTAAGCAATAAAAGTATTTGATTATTAATACAGAGGGCGGTAACATAACTTCCTTTTTGAAACACAAGACGCTTTCAAAAAAGGAAGTTATGTTACTGCACCCTGTATAAGAATATCTGAATAAAAAGAAGAAAAATATACCATCTTATATTTACTTATGTTTATGATCATATGTGACTGCCTCTTAATGTACTGTAATATTTTTTCATGAGTTAAGCAAAACAAAAACCATTATGATAAAACTAATATTTTAGAGCATTTATATCCAGTATCCCGCGCAGTTCAGTTATTCATTATGTAAAACATAGTTTTTATAGATATTAAAAATTCGTATATGAGCATATTAATGAAATGCGGCACGCATGCGTCACGTGCATACATAGGAATGTTGTCTACTCACATAACTATGAGTTAGTATAAACTATCATGTATTCACGCATTCATTACTATCCATATATTTCACACACACGAACCTCCAGAACATTTGCGTTTTTGCTAATTTGGTCATCACATCTTTAATTACAGGTTTTCGTTGGATCATGTACTGAACAAAGAAATTAACATTTGGTTTATACGAGGGTCATCCGGAAAGTAGTACCCGTTCGTGCCGCATGAAGTGCTGACGACGCGAGTAGCTGCTGGACGAGGTCAGATAGCTTCAGTGGCTTGTCTGCCTTCTCTGAGCCAAGTTGCGTGACGCTAGCATTGCCTGTGTTGTTTCTGTGATTGTTTACAATGTTTAAAAAAATTGAGAACGCCGCCAGTTGTGAAGTGAGGGCAGTGATTAAATTCCTCAATGCAAGAAACGTTCGCCCATGTGATATTCATCGCCAATTAAAGGAGGTGTATGGAGACAATGTAATGGACGAGTCGTCTGTTCGGCGGTGGTGTCGCAACTTCAACATGGGGAGGGGGAACACACACGACGATGAGCGTTCGGGGAGACCGTCTGTCATTACAGACCAACTGGTGAGCTCAGTTGACGAATTCGTGAGGAACGATCGGCGCGTCACAATTGATGACATCTGTGAGCATTTTCCCAATGTTTCTCGAACAATTGTTCATGAAATTGTTAAACACCATCTGCATTATGCAAAAATTTGTGCAAGATGGGTCCCTCGCGTATCTCAATGAGCTCGCGGCGAAGGACTATGCAGCAGGAATACAGAAACTTGTCACACGTTATGACAAATGCCTTAATTTGCTTGGAGATTATGTTGAGAAGTAGTTTAAAGTATCCTCTTTCAAATAAAATTTTTTATGTTTGTTAATATTTACTTTTGTGTCTTTATTTCACGAACGGGTACTACTTTCCGGATGACCCTCGTACAAACATTAAACTTGAAGTTTGATTACTGGCGAACAGAGATTTCGTAAGTGTACTTATATGAACGTCATCTTAATGCTAGGTGGAATTTTTTATTTTAAACAAGAGATCGAATTTGGAAAACATTAGTGAATACAGGGAGACAGACACGAACAGCTACCAGCAAGAAGAAAAACGGTATGAAGCGATAGCATCGAAGAATTATGGAAGCATTGGCCAAACGACAATGAATGAATTAGTTTGGAAAGCTTTTCAAAGAGTAGCCAGAATTTTAATTCGTGTTGAGAAGGCTCAAAAGTGATGAAAAGGTGATTAAAATACCACTATGCAATAAACGCCAAGTTTACTCTACTGCTAGAGCTATATTTTCTGAAAAATGTTATAATGGAAACTTTACAGAATAGTCTTCGTAAGTCGCTGTTTCTGATGGCATTTTATGATAGAAATCACTACTTGTACTCATGCATTACCCAATTCAATTGGAAAATAATTAAAACTTGAACATCTACATGGGTGAAAATTATAAAACCTGAAAAAAATATCTTTGGGTTAAGAAAGACCAGAGAAAATCTATGAAAAATTCGTAGGGTAAAAAGGCAACATTACTGAAAGAGATAAAAGAACTATGAGGCACGATTCAACGAACTATAATTTGCGTACGCAAACTGATATATCCGTAGCAATTGTGAGTGTCATATTGAAGTTGAAGACAAAACAAGCGGATGAAAATATTAATTCGATACTTTTTAACATGGCAAGGAAATTGTTACAGAATACTCAAAGAACATGTGGTTTTTATTGATAAGGAAGCAACTTCATTCGCAGGGTTGGAATTGATGAAGTTGAAATGCAAGACTTACGCGAGGAGGAATCGGTGAATAGCCTATTTAAACAAATAAAATAATCAATAACTATCAATTCGACGCACTCACATTAGCTTAAATATATAAACTTCAAATAGTTCTTATGCTAAAACATGAAATCAATTTAATTGAGATAACTTTGGAATAATTATTTTCTTCATCCATCGATCGAATACTACAGGGATGCACCCAAAAGTGGTAGGACTGATTTTTTTACAAGAATTTTATTGACGATATATTTACATCGACTGAATAATCTTCAAAGTATGCTCCTTGAGCTGCTACACACTTAGTATAACGTTGCTCCCATTCCCCGTACGCCCGCTGGAAATTTTATTTGGGGATGCCGTTGATGACCCTCGTCGAAGCCCCTTGAACGGCCTTTATCAAGTCAAAACGTCGTCCCTCGAGCTGTCTTTTCATCAGGGGGAAGAAGAAGTAGTCCGGTGGTGCCAGATCGGGAGAATAGGGCAGGTGCGGCAACGTGGCAACGCCGTATTTGGCCAGGAGCTGTCTGACGACGAGCGCGCCATGGCACAGCGCGTTGTCATGATGAAGACCCCAGCAGTTTGCGATGTCCGGTCGGACTCTTTTCACGCGTTCTCGGAGGCGGGTGAGCACCTCCACGTAAAAGTTCGCATTCACAGTCTCCCCTGGTGGGACAAACTCCTTGTAAACCACTCCATGACGGTCGAAAAACACAATCAACATCGTTTTGATTTTTGATTTGCTCATGGGAGCCTTTTTTGGACGTGGGGACGCGGAAGTGTGCCATTCCGCGGATTGTCTTTTCGTTTTGGGGTCATTTTGAAAAACCCATGTTTCATCACCAGTTATCACATTGTCCAAACAATTTTCATCTCGGTTCAAATTGGCTAACACTTCTTCGGAAATGCGCACACGCGTTGCCTGTTGGTCGACATTCAGCATTTTCGGCACCATCTTGGCGCACACCTTGCGTATGGCCAAATCCTGTGAAATAATGCGTTGGACGTTGGATGCAGACAGACCCAACTGGTCTGCAATTTCTTCACTGGTAAAGCGTCGGTCTATGTCCAGCAGTGTCCTCACTCTGTCCACATTCGTGTCGGTTCTTTCCGTCGACGGCCGTCCGGAGCGATGGTCGTCTTCAACGAGCTCCCTACCCTCTTTAAACAACTTGTGCCACTCAAATACTGTGGAACGGCTTAAGGCAGTGTCCCCATAAGCCTGCTTGATCATATCGAGGGTCTCAGTTGCCGTCTTCCCGAGTTTCGGGGAGCGGCACGGAATAACGTTGCTCTAAATTCAGATTCATTTTGTTTTTCGACGCGGACAAAAAACTTGCTTCACTAAAAACGGTGTCCTCACTCAACGACAGCCCGCAGACGACTGAAGTTAGTGTTGGTCTGTTGCTAAGAGCCCCTTTCACCTTACCCTGCCAGGTAGAACCCCCTCCACCGCTCCGTTCGCGCCAGAGAAAATCAGTCCTACCATTTTGGGTGCGACCCTGTATAACAATTATCCACTAAAAATGAAGAAAGAAGAGCGAAGTGCGTATTGGATTTTGGCAGCAGGTAAGAGAGAGAAAACGGACGAGAGAATTGTATTTCCTCTTAGACTTAACAAAAAGGAAAAATTATAATGCTACAAAACAATTTTTGAATCCGCGAATGTGAATAAAGATTTTGGCTTCGTAAAATGCAAACACATGATCTCATATCCCGACAGAAATGGACTTAAAAATGGTGGACAACAGCGACAGAAGTTTGTTACTAAGGAGGGAGCAGACATAAAAAATTATGAAAAAGAGATACAAAAATCCAGAGATCCAGAGCTAAGTCCTCTGAACTTGAATTTATAAAATAAGCATTAGTAGATTCTACTTCTATAATACTTAGTAGTGTCGTGTGCTATTACGACACGACAGTAATAGATTCGTTTTATCTACTGAATACATTGAACTGTGTATGACAGAAGACCATGACTCTGTTTCACTTAAATGAGGTCCTTTTTTACCATAAATCAATTTAATCAATTACTTGAAAATCTCGACTTACGTGGCAAATTAAAATAAATAGCATAATGATCACGAATAAAAGCCTTTTTGCCGATATACAATATGCAAAAAAGAAGGAAAACTCTCCGGATAGTAAAGGGGTGCTTTTTATCGAAGCTTATTCATCAGGCCACACAAAAGATGCCGACATTGTATGCCTCGGCAGAAAACCAAGGACGGGAACAAGTTCGCCAAAAAACAGTCGAGGGTATCATAGGACCACAAAAGACTTGGCAAGGGTGAGGAAAGAGAAAGCTGAGGATGATGAGCGTGGTAGGGTGGGAAAAATAATTTCCTACACGGCCAGTCTTGTGGTTCTTTTAGGTATGTCCACTTTACATCCTTTTCCACCTGTTTTGTGTTCACTACACTATTCCCTCGCTCTTCATCTCATCTTAAAGGGTACGCCGTTATAAAACAGAGTTTAATCAAGAAGCTAACGATAGCGAGTAGAATACATAAATTCTAAGAAAAAATAAATGAACTGAAAGTGAGTGAGTGATATAAGGTAATTTGGCCGTCTTGCCTCAACTACTCGTGGGAGCTTTCATAATGAAAACGAATCCTGCTTTATTGCAAGTTCTGCGCCGTTGATACCGGATCTGGAAAATTTATAGACCTGTCTATTAACGTCCCTTTTCGGAATATCCAGTCTCGGAAAGGACCTCCGCAAAGAGAAGAACCAGATATCCTAGAATCATAAGGCAATTAAGTTGTTAATCGTGAAAATTAATTGGACCTTTTTATTCCGAATTCTAATTTAATGAGCTTTGTGCGTCAGGAATGACGCATTTTTATTCCTCATGGCAATAAAAGGAGTTAAAATTCGTTACCAGCTGAGAACTGTGGAATGAACTCCACATGGAAAACTTACTACTACTAATATTCAGTCCTTTCAGAAGGGATTTTCTTTGCAATTTCTTATATCGAAGAATTAGATACAGAAGACACTTCAATAGTATTTGATACCCCATGCATTCCTAAACTAAAAATAACGAGAGTTAAATAATGTCAATTTTTATCCAATAAAATATCAACATAAATCTTTATCATGCACATGCAACTTAGTTTGCAAAAATTTAAACGTGAATATCGAGTTGGTTAGCATGAAATGATCACTTAGTAGTATACCGTGTTTGACAAAAGAGGTATTTATTGATAGCCCAATGCAGCATAAATTCAAGATGCAACCGGTTATTCGATACAGTTAAAGAGTTTCCCAATCTAAAAATATAACTATCAAAAAGGAAATACATTCGAAACATTTTTAAATACCAAAAGTAAATTAAATTTTCACTTTAATTTTTTCCTATAATTGAAGAATTGATCTCGGCGCGTTTGTTTGAGGCAATGGCCGTTTTTTACTCAAAGTGACAGCATAGGTTCTGTTAGCTAAACTTTGTTTACTGCATTATCTTTATCCTCTTCAGCAAATAATTATAGTATAAAATACACCGAACCAGGTAAGTCAAAATTCCGCAACAAATATCTTCAAAATGCATTCATTTTTCCTTGCAATGCAAAAGCTCAAGATAACAATGTAAATACATCAAAAACGACATAATTTAGTCGCTTCTCCTCATAGTTCATGTTTAGTTGGATAAAGAAGGATATCCGACGGCATTTATCAATGGGGATTGGCAAGAAAAAAAGCGTCAAGCGAACGTCCTGGCGAAAGGGTCGGAAGCCCATGCAGTCACCTCTTTAAACGGTCAACGTCAAGATTAATGGATGCACGTGACAATGGTCCGAACGATTACAGAGGATCTGGGTTTGGGAAGGAGTTAGGAGGGTAAGCAAGAAAGGAGCGGGAGAAACAAGAAAGCCTTGTCTTCCCACAGCATAAAGCTTTACCTTTAGCTAAACAAGGAGAGAGAGAGAAAGCGGAACTATGCAAATAAAAATGCACACCACCTACTAAGCACAAAACCTTCCCCATCGAAATAGAACTCAATGGAAGGCGTGGCAATATGGGTTGGGCTAGATGGCAAAGGAGGAGACGTATGCGATTGTCTTCCCAGTGCGGGAACATATGAACCAGAGGCCATGACTCATGCAAGAGTCCGTAAACGCACTTGACAACTTCGCCTGGTGTGTGCTCTCCTCCGTAGAACCCCTCTATTATCCTCTCACTTACTTTACACCCTCCTACTTCATGCCTACAGTTTTCATCCCCCTCCTTTGCCAACTCCCACGTAAAAAAGAAAGATAGCCTCACCTTCTCGCCCCTCCATTTCATTATTTTTAGTCTCCCCACTTTCTAGTCGTTCCCGTAAATCCTCCTCCTTCGCCCTCAAATCTACCTATATGGCCATCCTCACACCCCTCAGCTCCTTCTCAATTCTCTTTTCCCATCGTCCCGAACGGTCATTTTTTACTCGTTGTCACCAGCCTGGAAAAATTTCGCTATATACTCGGGTAACGTTCACTCTCACCTCCGATGCTCGTCGTCTTACTCCTTCCCTTTTCTCTTCAATTTTGGTATATTTTTCACACTCTTTTATCATGTCAACGCTGTCGTAGAGCGGTGGATGTTTCATTTAGACGAGTGGCGAAATCGTTAATTTTATCCTCTCCTGTGTATGCATGCATTTATTCATGCGTGAACAATTATTTTAGTTGAATCTAATGCCATTTTAAATCCAAACGTTTTTTTTTAACTTCATTCATGCGTGAACAACTATTTTAGTTGCATCTAATGCCATTTTAAATCCAAAAGTATTTTTTTTTAACTTCAGAATAAATAAAATTTTTGAATAATAAACAAACCATTCAAAATCAACGAAGTCAAGGGGTCGTACACACTGAGAAGGAATAAGCGTTCAAAGGATTACGGAAGAGATAGCTATAGTTGCAAATAAGAAAGATGAACCGGCTAAGTATGGAACACGGAATAATAAATTATATGTAACCTATAGATAAAAAAGAAAAAATTAGTATTGTGTACTGCATCATGGAATAGTTTTTAAACAACAATAGAAAAATAGTTCAGGAGAAGACGTTCTATAATGAATCAGATAATATAGGAAAATAGAACTAGGATATAAATAAGGAAGCAGTTAATCAAAACTATGCTTCGAGTTTACTTTTTTAAGGTTGTAAACTATCTATGTAGCAGAAAAAAGAAGGCAAGAAGCGATAAAAATGTTGCGTAACCGAAGAATGATAAAAACAAAACGGATGGAGTAACAAGGAGAAATACTTCAAAGAGTGAGTGAAGCGTAAAGAAAGGCACAAAGAGAAGGCGAAAACTACGACACATCCTGAGGTCTTATTACCTACTGAATTCCATTAATAAGGAAAACACGTGGGGTAACAAAACTAGTATAGGTTACGACAAGAGAACTATAAAAGACTGAAAAAATTCCAGATGACAGGATATTTTGTGAGGTTTCCACGACACCTAACCCTTAAATCCTTGTATAATCCATAATAATGACGATAATCAAAATGCTTAAAAACTAAGCGGATCACTTTCATAGGTAGTTTACAACATTTTTACTTTATAACCGTTTTATTCAGCTTTCCATGAACTGACATTAAATATTAAATACAATATTTATTTCTACGCCGCAACGTGTAAAACGACCTACGGTTGCAGAGTGGAGTGTAGTTGACAATCTCATGCTCGTGCCGGAATATACACGCTTCTGCGTAAATCTATCCTTAAGGGTTCCCTTCTGCGACACCACCTTCACGCCCCTTCAACTCACCCCATCCCGTCCCACTCCCGTACCTCACCCTACCCTCTTCATTCTCCCTCGCACAACCATTCCTCCCTTCACGTTTACGACACACGTATCCACTTCTCCACCTCCGCTTGCCTCCTCGTTTTAAAACCTTCCTCCTCAATTTTCTTACGGGCCCTCCATATTTCATTCGTTGGCTAGAGGAGGAAGACCGAGGAAGGAGAATGTAAGGCAGAGAGAGAGAGAGATATAGTGGATTTGTGTGTACGCTCTTTTTACATATATTATTTTCCTTTTTTCTCTCTTCCTCACTCTCCCTCTCTCTCCCACAGTGTGCGCACGGGAGACGAGGAAAACGGCCTTCGAGGAGTAGAAGGAGGTCCTTCATTGAAATTTTAATTAAAGCATTATGAAAGTGGAAGTGGCCCCTTTTTTGTACGCCCGACACTCGGCTCCTTCGCCAGACCCTCCCCCCACAAAACCCTTTCCCCCTCCTCCTTGCAACTTGCATTGTCTACCCTGTACGCCCCTCGCACGTTGTCTCCTACCCCGTTGTTGGTAAGCGTATGCTCTCTGCCCTCACCCTGACTCCACCCTTTTGCCTCGAAAATTTGATTTTGCGCCGCCGGAATGTTTCTTTGCCACAATTATCGCGGGAATTAATAAGGGATTCATTATATAGGGAGACTTGGAACAGACTGGATGCTAAAAAAAATAGTGGAGGACACGTCTTTGGTAAGTGTTTTCCGAGAGTTGACGCACGTTTTTAGGCGTTGGGTGCATGCTGTGCCGATTCTCATTAGACCCCTTTTTGCCAAGGGTCGAGCGACGCATGGACACGTGATTCTTCTCGCAGAGCCGTCGGATATTGCATAGAAATGTGAATGTGCTCCAAAAGAATTAAGCTGATGCCCAGGGAAAATTTCCTCCTACTGACGATTAGTTAAAATGGATAATTATTCTCTCCTCGTAAGTCATTCACTGGTTATCTTTCAATTTTCCTTTTCTTGCACTCTAATTGAGCTCCGTTAAATAATTCAAAATTTTCTCTGACATGTGTCAGTCATGACCAATATAACTTAAAGAGAGTAAGAATAATTAAAGATTACTCTTTCAATCATTATGTTCCTGTCATCTATTTTTTCAATAAAATACTTCACGGAGGTTTTCAAACTTATAAGCAGAAAAAATTTACCTTTCTTAGAATCATTTTTAAAATACAATAAGTGTTTACATTAGAGGTCTAAACTTGTTGGACAAAATTATTTGTTGGAATAGTAGACATTTTTTCTTGTGGAATCATTATTCACAAAACATATTAAAACTCCTGGCTAGGTAAGTATTTTTGCAAAAGCTATGTAAAAACTCAAATGTATATGGATTGTATAGCTCTTAAATGAAAATAACCAAATTTCCTTTAATTTTTTTCGTGAATCATAAATCCTCTAACCTGGAAAAAAACGAGAAGTATTCCTCCATTGTTTCATTTAATTAATGTTCTAGGTAAAAAAACTTAGTATAGGACTTGTTTATTTTAATTTCAGTGCAGATCACTTAAAAATGATCAATCGCAAAGCCCCTACTGGAGTCCAATCCATTGGAATTGCATAGTTATTGCCTTGAAGTAAACCCAGCCTATACCCAAAATAAAGATAAAATATTAGAAAGCCAAGGTCCAAAAATTATTATCCCCCATTCCTTCGCCAAGTTTAACTAAAAAATTCCCATATCTTTCCAATGATTACACTAAAATATCGTAAACCATCGCAAGAGTTCGTGGCCCATTGTCTACAGTGGTTGACCCTGCAGTGACGACCCTCATCCCACAGCCACTTCCAAACACTTCATTCATTAAAAATGTTTTAGGGGCCCTTCGACGGCGCGTTATTGCAACAGAAGAGGCCTTCGTCACCTCCCCGGGCCTCCATGATTCCAAGCCTCCATTCTTTCACCCTCGACATCACCCATCGCCTCTATTATGGTGCCATTTGTTTCATTACGTCCTTTTCCTTTCAATGTTTCGAAACCCCCCGCCAACCATCCCCCGTCGCCTATTTGTTTCCGGTGCTCCCTTCTCGCCTCCCACGGTAATACTCCGAAGTGGTCGGCATTCACTCATGTTTTCGGAGCTCTCATTCCTCCACAGATACACCCACGACTAGACTCGGACCCCTGGAAGGCCATTTTTGCGCAGGTTAACAACGATTCATGCAGTCTCGTGTCTTCCGAAATCTCGCAATATTTCTGCTTTCCCATCTATCTCACTCTCTCACACACTCTCCCTTCCCGGCTTTTTTTTGTCTTCCCTCCCACCACATTGGCCTCTCCCTCCACCCTCTTTTTCCCTTCTGAGAGTTCTTACCCCGGTTCTCCGTCCATCCCCACCCGCCTGTGTGCCTCCCAACTTTTCCAGTACTTGGTACAACAAACTTCATAAATTATTTCTTGGGTTTTGTCGGAACAGGAGTGAGGGAGTGAAGAGGGTAGGGGTAGAAGAGGACCTGGGGAGGGGGTTAGGTCGGTGGTGTTGGTGGGGGCATATTATGGGCCTCGGCCCGCCGGTGAATAATGCATGGTGCGCTTCCCCACTCCAGAAACCTCCACCGCGCCCCTTGTCCTGACTTTTTAACTCGCGCCCCCTAACCCCTTCGATTTCTCCCTCCTTCCACCTTTCAACTGCTTCTATCTCCCCAAGCTTCTCCACACACAAACTCAAAAAGTCCTTAAATCCACCTCTCCCTCGCTGCACTACTACTTGAGGTCAGCAGCTTCCTCCCCCCTCCCTCCCACCATCCCCAGGGCCATTCCCTCCCTCGGGTACCCGCCGGGCTCGCCAGGTCTCAGTTGCCTTAGGCGGAAAGGACGACCACTTTCCTCCACCTCCACTTTCATCTCACCGTCTCTTTCCCGAATTTATCAGCGTAACAAGAGTGTTGCCCAAGATGTGTTCCTTGAAGCCTTGAGATTGACGGAAAAACGTGTCAGTGGATGCGACGTTGGATTGGTCGGGGAGATAGGGTCCCGGAAAATAGAACCGGAAAATACGTCTCCATCATGTCTCCACGGCGTCACCTAGTCTATATAATATGATGAGTCGTCCACCTCTGTTTCTTTTAACAAGTAGCAATATCTCATCTACAGAATATTCGATTATAAGTTGTTGCTCAATCAAGGTGTCAAATCAGAGTTATTCTCAGTTTTGGCCAATCGTGCCTCAACATTTTTGAGAAAAGACATTGCTCTCTCTTCTAGGCAAAGGGTGGAATAAACTGGGAAATATATAAAAGAAATAGAAGTCGCATTTTTATTGGAATTAATTAAGGATGAATGTTTTGCATGATTTTTCCAGCAGTTACAACCTATTTTTCATCTTAGAAAAAGTATATTAGGCTCATTTAATATGCATTTAAAATGAAACATTTCATCTACGCACAAATATAGTATATATTTGTTATTGGTAACTCAATCTAGAGTTCAATACCACGTTTTAAGATAACTCAGCAAAACTAATAGGCCTTTGAATGCAACAATTTCAGAGTGTAAAAATCATTCGCCTTGACTGGGATTCGAACCCAGATCCCTCAATATCCGGTCGAGTGCTTTAGCCACTTAAGCTACCGAGGCGTCCTTTTAAACTCTGAAATTTTGGGGCTTTTAAAGGAACTAGATGTTGTGACGAAAAACCGTACATACAATGTCACATGCATTCGTAGTCGTGCGCGAGGCGCCACAGTCCACGAGGTTAAAGCCAACTTTAAACACTTATGGTGTAAATACTTTGACAAATTCCAAAGAATGATTTTTACACTCTGAAATTGTTGCATTGAAATGCACATTAGCGGATGACTCCGTTAAAAGTTACTGTTGCGGCATCTCCCGCAGTTTATTTGGAATTTGTCAAAGGCCTTTGAATGTTTATCTTTCAAAAACAAAACGCTGTTCTTTGCTTTCCTTTCTAAAAATATCATTATAAATAGTTCGTGAAAAAATGTCATGAGTTAAGATATATTGTTTGCAATGTTTAAAATTGGATGAAAATGTCTTTCTATTATAATAATATCAATAAAGAAAAAATCTCTGATATATTTGGAGTTAGGCATTGAAACAAGGATTTCTAACATTGCTCAAAAACATTTACAACCGGAGTAACCTTTAATATAATGACTTAATTGTGCATGAAATCAATCGTAAGCTATCAAAAAACAAAGCAAAATCCTTTAATTGAAGGGTATGGCATCGCTAAGCTTTCGTAACTACCAGTGCATCATTTATAAGAGCGATAAGATAAGGCGATTTTTCCATGAGAAGAGAAAAATTCTTCGCATATTTTCATCAAAGGAATTAAAAAAGTTTTGACTATGACTTATTGAAGAATAATACAGTAATTGTGATATAACGGATAAAATAATTTTATTGAGAAGCTGATTGTGTATATGAAATGAAATTATAAAAATCTAAAAGGATCGATTAATAGAGATTCCATATGTCTCACGTAATATCATAGGAAGCAATGCGGAGGTTCCTTATACATGACTTTCGGAGAATTTTCGGTTGTAAAAATCAATGAATTGATCGATGAAAAAACATTAAAAAATCGGGTGTGATAAGAAAGGGTATGAATTTTCACATTCAGGAGTTTGTTGATCAACGTTATAAAAAAAATTAATGCAGTAAAACAAACAACATTTCCTCCTCATGAAAAATACTTTTATTATACTTTTCATTAAAAATACATTTATGACTCTTGAAAAGCATTTTTGGAAATTTAGACACGCATCATAATATTTTAGCGGCGCCAAAAACCTGACAAAAAGCATTTCTGAGATTTTCTTTTAAAACATTCTGCACTTCTAATTGTCATTACAATATTCTCTTTTTCGATTCTTATTACGTATTTTATGTAAGAAACATGAGTGCAGTAATGTAATTAAAATCCTCGGCTTATGTTAACCTTAAAATACTATAAATTCAGAAGCTTACAATTTTACCCAAATTCTTTTCATTGGCAATAAAAAATCACTGCAGAAAATTAAAAGAAAGTAACTTTAAATTTAATAATATATGGCCGAGTGCATTTTCAACACCAATTCTGATTCTCGCTGACGCATGACAGAAATATGAGTGGAACTGATGTGCATCTTTTACTTCGATGAAAAATTCGGTTGTCATAAGTGCCTATTTAATATCATCTCGTTCAACCCCACTTCCCACACACATGCTTGCTGTCGTAGGAACGTGAAACTTCAACCCCACCTACGGATACCATTCTGCTCCCCCGAATCCATCTTCAACCCAGAATTTGACTCCAAGAGCCATTCCGTCCCAACTCCTCCCTCTCCCCGTTTCTCACCGGAGCAATCTCCTTCACTAATGCCGCCCATTCCCCTCGCGCACACACGTAGGCACTCCGTTCTCCGCCGTGCCAACTCCATGACAACCACGCAAGAAACTAGGGGTACTACCACTAGTTTCAAGACCGGCGCAAAAACACCCCCCTTTGCGCTCCCTCCCGAGTTCTCTCAAAAGCGTGTCCCGCTGAGGCACAAGATCTGACGATCATCGAGGAGAGGCGGAACGGGATGCGAGTTTGGAGGAGGGCGAGGCGACGCGAAAGAGAGACGAGAGCATGAGGGGAAATGTATCGTAAAATCGAAGCTTCCGTGGGGGGGAGGATTCGATATTTCCCAGGTCCCAGGAGTGAGAAAAAGAACCTGCTCTCCCCATGGTACGGGATGGCGTTGGTTCTTTTATTATTTTTCTTTTACTCCTTCACGGAGCGGCGCGTCGTCATCAGAGGCGGTTATTCCCCCGTGAAACAACATATCGGAGAGAGACTCAGTGCGGCTCCTGTGCGTGTGAGTGATGGGTCCCTGGGTTGCACTCCCTTCCCTCACTCCTCACGAGCGTTCGTGACGCTTTAGACTCTTACGATCCCATCTCCATCTCAATCTCTCTCTTTCTCTCTTCCAACATCCCTCTCGCCGTAATGGGGAAGTGTTTTCTAAAAAGAAATGTCCACCGTCGGTTCAATAAGTTAACTTTCCATCTTGTGTTATTTTGCCGCATCAGCTCGTATCCTCACAGTTTCAAAGACGAAGAGGTTTCTCAAAAGGAAGTCCGGACAAGGTAAGGAGGCGGCATGTACTCGTTCGTTCCATTACTTGGCCTAAAAGTCATTTTATTCTTAAAATGAAGTTTAGTTAGACTTCTTTAGTATTCATTAAAGAAGTAAATAAACTATAGAATTAATTGCGCAACATAACTTAGAAAAACGGGTGATATAGGGAAGAATAACTGCAACTAAGTAGAACCGAGCATATAAACATCACTGGTTATCCTTGAAAGCTACTGCTCGCATGTCCTTAGTGTATCACAAAAAGCCTAAATTACAAAGATGTATTTTGCTTATTATCTTGATTAGTCCAGTGCATTGGTTCTCAAACAAATATTATAATGATTTTTTAGTCTATAAATACATTTTTCTCAGTCAAAGCACTTTACAGTTTAACTGAATAGGAACAATTCTTCAAGGAGAACCAGTAACCGACGAGTAAAATTATATAGGATGGGTTTGGTGACATTCGAATATCTTTCTTCCTGAAACCCTGTTTTTTTCAGCCATCTTTATTCAGTGTTGTCATTACCTTCTTCGTAAGAAAGTATTTACGGTTTTGAAATGCATCCTTCGTCAATCATTGGGCCACACATATGGTATTTTCCAAGATTCCTCGCCGCATGTGGAAAATTATAGTATATATAAACATTTCTTCATGAACTTCATTTCAACGGTAGGTGTGTAAAGTAATTTAAAAAAGACATGTAGTTGACTAAAAATATTGTTCTCATTTCAAAGAAAAAAATAAAATTAAATGTGAATGTTCATCCACAGTTTAATTTCTTTAAATCAACATCATAGGCCAGGACCCTGTTTAAAAGCAATGTCAAACCACTTGCAGTCTATGGGTTAACCATTGCTGTTTTAGTGGATAAATCATGAGACCCAATAAAACTAATTTAATGCTTACGATTGATTCTCTGCCATTTTTTTAATTCAGACATAAGCCTTCAATCGGGCGTAAACTTTTTTTTTAAGCGGAAAGGATAGACATTGTTTGCATGATCTCGTAGTCCCTCGCACCCACAAAACGTACCTCATCTACGAAGAGCTAGTTATTATGACTCACAACGGTAAAGATAAGTAAACTTTCCCGTTTATATTTGACAAGAGTAAACACTTTTAATGATTTCTCAATAGTTTAACTAAGCTAAGGTAGTTTACTTATGATGGAAGTATTGAAATAAGAGCATATTTAAACAGAATTAGTGAAATAACAAGCTCATAACCAACTCTTTCCTGTTAAGCAATCTTGACTGCTGTTGGTGGAATTATCTTTTACAATTGAGAATTAGAGCACCACCAAAAAATACTTCAGTGAACTCAAAAGTCCATATAGCTTTCTAATTAAAAAGACTTGGTGTCAACACTTCTATGTCCCTCTTACGGAGCAATATTTTCAGCGAAATTTTAACACCTCTTCCCGGTTGTTTCCAAAGGTTCGAATATTTAGTGTCAGCATTCTTAGTCAGTTTCCTTCGCCCTGAACCGAAATGGAAAGTGAGGAACACCAGAATTAAGCAACATTCTTGGCTCCGAGAACTAAAATACCCGAGTCGTTCCCAAATTAGCGAATCATCTCCGCTTCACGAAACTCGAGCAAATTTGATTTAATTCTAGTTTTTTTTACCTTCATCCGAAGATATCCCAAAATTATAATTAAACCAAGTCGTACTGGATAGTTTCGCAACAATGTTTCTTGGCACGCTGCATCCTTACGGGATGGTTTGCAACTAATCAGCATATATATTTACTGACTTCATATAAGTGTATGAAATATACTAAAAAATTGAATCAGCGTTGAAAATGCCTGCGAAAGTTAATACGTACATCAAAGTGAGTATTCGGACTATTTAGTTACTAGCTTGAGCAGTTTTTAACATTTCTTGAAGAACCGTCCTTCTTGAGAATCGTCAAGAATGTTTGGTATTCTCATTTAAGCCTTAATATAAATTCTTAGGATTTAAAAAATCAACCTATCATATTTTTCCTAGAGCAATCAATATGTACTTTTTTAAATGATATTTGGTATGCAAGTAAGAAAGAATAATATAACAAAAATTACTGAAAATAATTGTAAAAAAATAAGTTTTAGTCTGAAATTCAAAGAATATTTAGCAGACTCAGGAGTAGAGAGACAGCATACTGAGTCAACAAACAAATGTGTTGCCATTAAAAATATTATTTTCCACATTTTTTTTATTTTTTACAGAATCATCAGGTTCCGCCACCCAAATATTTAATAATTATATTCTGAAACGTAATTTTCAAAGGAAAACGAGATGACAGGTCAGCTAAATTATAACATGCTATGTATATACAGGTGTATATATATATATATATATATATATATATATATATATATACATATATATATATGTGTGTGTGTGTGTATGTGTGTGTTTATATATATATATATATATATATATATATATATATATATATATATATATATATAATCAACCCAAAGTTCGGTTTGGTAGGTGATAGTCGAGTTCACTCATTACTAAGCCCGACGGCGTGTGAAATTCACTTATCAGGATATTGGGGCCAGTTCCTTTTTATGTGCCGGTTACGGTTTCCCAAGAGGTTGATCTAGTACCGAAAAAATCACATAGCTTGGGTGGAGCTGCAGGTACCCGGAGAGGTTTACCTGGGACTCGAACCCGGACCCTCCGGTCAGTGGTCCATCGCTCTACCCCTGGACCCACATATATATACAGGTGTGTGTGTCTGTGTGTATATATATATATATATGTATATAAATAACTATATGATATAAGTATGTGTGTGTTATAGATGAGGTCTAGTATCGCGAATTTTGAATTTCCGCGGTTTGCGTAAATTTGATTTTCGATATTTTTGTGGCGTTATGTATGGTACTCATGGCTCTCATTTATGCCAAAAATTTCGGCCATTTTGAATGCTCACTTAATTGTTGACAGCTGTTTTGCTGAGACGTGTTTTGGTTTGACTTCGATTATTGCCTGCTTCAAAAAATGGATCAAAGAATTTATCAAATTTTGTGTGAAAAACGAAATTAAATGCGCGGACACATTCCGAATGTTGAGTGTTACATATTGAGGGTCTACCTTGGACCGAAGTAGCGTTTATCGGTGGAACAAAATGTTTTCAGAGGGCCGAGAAGATGTGAACGACGCCCGAGCAAGTCAACAGCAGACGAAAATATTGATGAAGTAAAGAAAATAGTATTAGCCAATCGTAAAATCACCGTTAGAAAGGTTGCTGAGGACATAAATATAACGATTGGCTCGTGCCATTCGATTTTTATCAATGATTTGGGCATGACACGGGCCTCCGCGAAATTCGTACCGACATTGCTCAATTTCGACTAAAAACAGCAACGCATTAAAATTGGTAATGACTCTGTCCGCAGGACCGAAAAAAGCGCGCCAAGTCAGGTCGTATTTTAAAGTTTTACTTCGAGTTTTCTTCGATTTCAGGGGTATGTTGTATTAAGAATTCTCACCACAGGGTAGAACGGTAAATAAGGAATATTACCTTCAAGTTATACGCAATTTGGGCGAAGCAATCCGCCACGAACGCCCGGATTTGTGGAAGAAAAAAAATTGGATTTTACGCCATGACAACGCCCCTGCTCACACATCGTTGCTTGTGCGCGACTTTTTGGCCAAAAACTACACACTTACGATGTCGCAGCCACCGTATTCCACAGACCTGGTACCCAGTGATTTTTTCTTGTTCCCGAAACTGAAGTGGCTCATGAAAGGACGACCCTACACTAAACTTTATGAGATATAGACTGCATCAGAAGAGGAGCTGAACAAGATCACAAAAAATGGATTGTTAAGTGCTTCGAGTATTGGAAAAAACGTTGGCATAAGTTATAATATCTAATGGGAAGTAATTTGAAGAGGACAAAATAGATATTCATGAAAAATAAATAATTTTTGAAAAAAACACAAAAGTCGCGTCACTTTTTGAACAGACCTCGTGTGTTTATGTGTGTGTATATATATACATACATATATATATATATATATATATACATACATATATATATACATACATATATATACATACATATATATAAAATATAAAATATATATATATATATATATATATATTTTATATTTATACACATATACCCAGTCTTCCCAAAATTCGGTTGACGAGACAAAGGAAAATGCGACGAGGCAGCTAATTGCATTCCGAAAAAGGTCTTTGCCGATTGTTTTTGAGAAGTGGAAGCAACGCTGGGATAAGTGTTTGAAGTTCCAATCGAGTTCTTCGAAGGTAACCAAGTCCTCATTGGTATAGGTAGGCTATTTTTCACAAAATATTATATGGTTCTATACGAAACTATTACGGTATAATTAATTAATGAGCAAAAATTTAAGGTTTTATAATAAATAACAGCTTAACATGTTACTTACATATACCATTTATTTCATTACTATGACCTCATCATTGCACCAGTGACAGCCATTACGATTTAAAATATATTCATCTTGGATACTCTTCTGATGATGAAAAACCATTCCTATGAAGGCATTTGCTCACAGTTGGAAACAGCAAAAAGTAATAAAAAGGTCTAGATACGAGAAACAATTTTTGCATTGATTTTTTCGATTAAATCGCGAATCTGCTGTAAGTTTTGCGGAACCAACCATGCACAAATCCGTATTGTGTGTAATTTTTCTTTTGCCAACATGTGAGTGGTACCAAATGAAAATTTCAATATTTTTGATAGTATTTTTGACATTGTTTGACAATCATCTTTCACAATGATAGAAAAAGTGTTAATGTTTAATTGCGTAAGACCAGTGACTAGATCCGGTGTTACCTTCCTTTAAATTGTCTCCCCAATACAGGATTTTCAATCACCATCTACCAGTATAATAGGGACACTAAAAACTCTTCATAAGCCTCCTATCGCATAACATTGGAGCTCTGAATAGGATTTTTTTAAGACGCAAGGATAATCCAGCTTATAACTCGTAGCGTGTTACCTCCGTCATTACCTTTAAGGAAATGAGCATGTTTCAAATTTTAACGGCTGACAATTACGTAATAGCTTAGTCAAATTAAAAAAACTTATACCACATACTCTTTGCACATTTGGCTAACAATATATTTTCAAATACATTTTCGCCCATTAAATTATACGAATAAAAATGTCTGATCACTCATTATTGAAAACCTCTTGTAATGAGCTAGGAAATTCATATGGCAAACTTAGCCTTTTTCCTTGCATTTGTGCCCCCTTTTCATCCATTAATATCCAAAGAAATTGGCGCTGATTATAATGGACTAAGTTTGGGCCCCAACAAGCCCATGGACTTTCGTCGGATCCTCCAAGGATTTGAGGTATCCTGGAATCAACTCTCGCTCTACTATTTCTCAACCTCATAAGAATTCTCACTAGCGGGAGGGACATATCCGTGATCTTCCTAACCCTTACTCTTCAAACTTTCCTTCTCCCGCGTGTGCGACGGAAGTTCTGCGAAACACGACTCCCGTGACCTCCATTCGATACCGAAATGCCAAAACTCTCAACGTACCACAGAATTTCCCCCACACAGATACGAGTATCGTATTTCACGACCCCTCGCGGACGTCCTTATTAATCTTCCTCCCCTTGCCACCTTTTATGCAAGAAAAAAAATGCCCAGTCGAGAGGAGGGGTAGAAAGAGGAGGGAACTAGTGCGCGTGAGGCCGTTGGTGTTAGAAACTCGCTTCATTTGTTCCCCACGACGACGTCCTTCCACGAAGAGGCGCGGGAGCGGAAAGCCTCGACTCAAGTCGCTCGCGGGGCGCGTGTTAAAAGTCCCGTAACGAGCGACGTAATTGAAATGGATCGCCTTGCAGAGGGAGGGGAGGAGGGAAGCTTAATGCCACGTTCCCTCGATCCTCCGGCTCATCTACCTCCACCTCCCAAATCCCCTTTCCACGCCCTCACTCCTCCCCTTCCTCAACCTCATCTCCGAGTCCTCGTCGCACTCCGGCACCGGCGGAATTTGGGATCGGGGAGGTACTGGAAGGAGTAAGATGTGTGGCGGCGAGAGCGTGGTTTTAGGGACACGAGGGAGGGAGGGGAGGGGTTAGGGAAGGGTCGTGGGATAGAGGAAGGACATAAAGGTTTCTGGTTTTCGGTTGGAGCGGCCCTGGGAGTTCTTTTTGGGCGGCTCGTCACGCGCCCGTCGGCTAACGTCCTCCCATCGCTCAATAATAAACTTTCTCCGTCGTTTCCGCTCGGGGAGTAAGAGAGCAGACGGAACTCGCTCGCACACTCTCTCTCTCTCTCAAACCCTTAAACACCTCATCCCCCGCCACATCACCAAAACCAAACCTCTCTTACGACTTCCTCGTCATCCCAAAGCAGGGACAGCATCACTCGAGGGGATATAGGAGGAGGGTTTTTGAGGGGTTAGCCGTGTACGTGGAGACGGAGCGGCCCAATAAATCATTGTAATCCCGTAGGATGTCAAGAGGGATTAGTCGCCTTGGCGTGAAAATTGCGGAAAAAATCAAGATTTTGCCAATCAGGCTAAGGGGACACATAATGGATACATTTTTCCAGTTCGTTTGCGACAGTATTACGCGCTAAGCGGCAATGCGTCCAAGGTTTATGATCTTGTTTTTATCTCCACAACCTGTTCTGAGTCAAAGCAATGAATTTTTCGTCAGTTATTGATTAAATCACTACCGAAGCTGCTAGTATAGATTGATAAGTTTAATTGCATCTGGATACTAACATTCAAGGTACAACGTTCAATTTTTCTTCCTTGAATCAACTAAGTCAAACCATTTCAGTTTTCAATGCAAAAGCTAGTTTCACAGGTGAGCAGGTAGCTTACCTGTGCTGAGCCCAGGGGAGTTAGGCATTTACTGATTCAGGTTGGTGACACACTTTCTTGCCATTAGGTAATGCCCAACTTTCAGCAATTCATCTTTTAATAAATATGCTGTTACGTAATAATTTATTGACTCTTTTTACAGCACAAATGGAAACCTTCCCTGGCATAAACGATATTTCACCTTAAAAGTAATAATATCTCTCTGTTAGTATTGTAAAATACAATCAGACCCAAGACGAAGCAATTAACCATTTTTTCATGGTTTATTTACTAATTATACTAAAATAAAATACATTGAACAGCATTCACCCCGTACAACGATAAAAATAAAAAGTAAATGGACAGAAGGAAATGTAATACTCTTACTCGGAGCAATTAATTGTACACAAAAATTTCAAAACTATTTCCATCTAAACCATTTTACACCAAGGAAAGAGCTGTTAATAATTCTGAAAATCTTGTTTATAGCCTCGCGTGAGTTCAGTAAAGTGCCTCCACGCGTATATTTTCTGGCACGTGAAACCGTTTCAAGGGATCCGCAGTTATTCTTAAAGCTCCCCAGCGGGCATACGTTTTCATAAAAACTTCACCATTTTGGTAAATTATAAACATTGCACAATGGAAGTAATGGACCTCGTTCATTTATGTTGTTCATTCCTGTGTGACAAAGATTTTAATGAAGAAAATTCTAGACCGGTGCCTGATCGAGGAAAATTTTTCTACCCTTAAAGCAGTGAAATTGATAACCTTATCCATCTTAGGAGCGAGAAGAGTCTAAGGACCCACTTTCTTTCCTCACTCTCTCCTCTCTTGTTCTTTTTCCGTTCTCCTCCTTTAACGGCAAGACGAATTTGCCCTCGCTACCCAAAATACATAAGCGCGACGTAATGGACTTTCCCAAGGGAAAGGTAATAACCTACACGTGAGGAGGACCGTCCTACATTATTATTCCTTTTTATTTCCCAGTAAAAATTTATCCCTGAGAGTTTCCATCCCGGCCTCAGACGTATGAGGGGAGGTGGAGGAACTCTAATCATTCTCAGCACGGGCGGCGGAGAGTCGCCTATCTCTCGCATTTCCCAGCGGTGGAAAGAGGCGCCGCAGAGGTCGGGGGGGGGGAATTTTGAAGATAGATTCTCATCCTCTCCTTCCACAGATGCGCTCCAGGCGATCTTTTAAGCCCCTGCGTGAGGAAACCCCAGTTATAATCCGTTCCCTTTCAAGGTCTCTGGTCCCTCCTCCCATCCCTCCACAGTCGCTTCAATCTCTCGCACATTGCCCTTTTATAAGGACGACCGTTATACGCGGTCATGGGACTGATTTGTCCACCTTGGTGAGCCCGTGTCCCCCTTCATCTCCCCCTACTCGCATCCATCTCTTTGTGTATGTGTACATAAGGCTCAAACCTCGCTCCATCAGTCCCGCCTCTCCCGGGAAACCCCCTCGGCCACGTCTCCTCCCGATCGCCCACACGCTATTTCACCAATCTTCCTACAACAACCACCTTTTCTCCCCCCTTCTCTACCTCCCACCACGGACCCGAAACTCCCTTTTAACTCCCTTTCAACTTCGACCTCTCCAAACCCCCTGGACACAGCCGCCTCCGTCTCCTACCCCCAATCCCCCACATTCACTCCCAAATATCCCCGCTCAGTGCCACCAACCAACAACTCTTAACCAACCCACCGAAAACCACCCAAAAGGATCCTTCCTTCTCACTCTCTCTCTCCACGCTTATCTCTCAATCCCCTCCCACGTTCTTCTAGGGATCCTTTTGACCTGCTCTACGCATCCTCCCCTTTCCCTCTGCTCAGAAAGGTGATTAAGTCCGTGGGGAGGAAAGCGAAGTCGGCGTGATATCGCGTGTGTCCATCCCGATTCCTTGAACGAGTGGCGACGATTGCCAAATTCCCAACCTCTCAAATCCCCTACATACCCCCGAGACTCCAAACCACGTCTCAGAGCCTCTCTATCGTCCCCCTACCTCCATACATACTGTTCCCCTTCCTTCATATCTCTCTTCCTCCTCCTCTTCTCCCCCTCCGCCTCCCCTCTATCTCCAATCTTCTTCGGAGGAGGAACATCCCTTTCCTATTGAGTGGGCACAGAGACTCGCACCGCTCCAATGGTTATTCCGCAATCTCTTTTGCCGTATTTCTCCCCCTTTCTTTCACTACATATATTTACAGCGTGTATGTATATATAAATATATACGCACACACAAATACACAAAGCCACGTGCACACTCACACACTGACAGGCGGTCCTTTCATTCGCTTTTCCTTTTCTCTCTCACCCCTTTTATATCTTCTCTTCATTCGCCCATTTCCAGTCGATGCACATGACATTTCGCATGACTTCTACCTAAGAACATTGGCGGGGTAAAGTAGCCATTAAATCTAAACACAATAAGCTTAAAGTGTGTACGGATAACACTTGTCTAATTTCAACGCTCGTGGAAGGGGTGAGGGGGGAGGGTAAAATGAGGGGCGTTTACGGTATCATCAAAACGTAGACTCCGCTGCGAAAATTCACGCGCCATTTCCGGCGACGCGAGTTACGCCCGCGAGGGGATTTATTGCGAGCACAGTGGTAATTGAATATGAGCAAACTCGTCGGGAATGGCTCATAGGAATGAGGGCGTGTTTTGTAGTCCCAGCGAGTTTATATTCGTTTTATTTCCAGCCGAGTTCCATGCTGTTATGAGAGTAAATGCGGCCAAACCTTGTCATCATTCATATTTTTCAGCCACCAGTATTAAGATGTCTGAGATCCCCGACTGCAATATTCTGTTCAAAATTTTATCGCAGTAAAATGCTTCGTTTATGACATCAGAAGAAAAGGAGTTTTCCACCGTGCATTTCTACCCTAGTTGTGAAATCAAGTATATTTAATAATGTAGTCAAACGAGCGATGGAGTGCGATGCTTTCTGGTAATAAGAATTTTCTGAGGACAAAACATGATATATAAACATCCATTAATATTTATGGAAAAAATACCACACTTGTGAGAGGAATGTAATCTTTGGAGTGCCCAGAGCAACTTCATCCGCTTTTGATGTAATTTACGAGTCCACTTTAATTGAGACAACTGCAATGCTAAGGCATTCGAGGGAACTGAGGATAGAATAAGTACCTAGTATGCATCCCCTTCGGCAATTCTTTGAGGGCTATATCTTGAAGCACATTATCCTCGATAATCTCAAAGACCTGAGTTGATTGCTTGAGATTAAAGCGATTTTACTCCTAATGGAAATGCGAGTCCATGAAAATGGAGTACACCTTGTTTTGATTCGCATCCGGTAAAAGAGTAATAAGATGCAAGTATGAGGGATAAACTTTCACAACTAATCTTAGGCCCATTGTTTTACCTACCTTAGCGTCGTTTTATCCCACCCTTTGTTTATTTATCTCCGGGAACAATGGTGACCAAAAACTTTTGTATGCAAAACTTTGCCGCATAAATTCATCATCGCTTCTCGGGCATAAGGTGCTGAGGAAGTGAACGTCATAGGCGAATTAATGGCATACATTGAAACACCTTCGGCCCGCACCCAGATCTTTTTCGCCGCCCATTTCTCCCTCTGTCTTTATTCACCCTATTTTAACCTTTAAAACTCCTTTCCTGGGCTCTTCTTTCCCAGCGAGCCCTTTATCCCGTCCGCGTCCCAGCGGATCTTTGCCTCCTCCCCATCCTCCCATGCCCTCCCTCCCAGCTCCTCCTCCTTCCCTCTCCCCCCGCCAAGCCCACTCCCCTACTCCCCCGCTCAAACCCCGCCCGCCCTTCTTCCGCACCCGCTTCCCCCATCACCCCCGCTCCTTCATTATCTTCTTCTCCCATTGTCCGCCGCCCGCCCCGTTCTGCCTCTGTCATCTTTCGGGGGGATAGTGGGAGTGGATGGGGGACCTCACCACAACGCAGGCAGGCACGAAAACCCTCCCCGGCTCCAAAAACCCACCCAACCTCCACCCAACACCCCTCATTCCCTCACCGCCCTTCCTCCTCATCCTACTTTCCCCGGCGTCAGAACTTGTGCAATTAGATTAGCCTTGGAAGTATTGTAGTAGCTCCACCCAACGTCCAGGGTGCGCCTCTGTAGTTGTGAGGGATAGGGACGAAAGTGGGTGGGGGACGAGAGGGTGGGAGGGTACGGGGGTATGCACGTGTGTGCCAGTGGGAGAGGGTTTTGTGAGTAGCAGTGCCACCCCGTCGCCTTCTCCTGCCAACGGCCGTCAACCAATTCCCCTTCCTTCCTCCACACTCCAGCCAACCCTTCCAGGCCTACCCCACCCTCCTCTCTCCCCTCGTGCCGCTCCTTAGCCTCCACACTCACCTTCTCCTCACCCGCCCACTTTCTCCGCGATGTTCACATTTAGAGAGAGAGAGAGAGAGACTTCATTACTTCCCTCTCTTGACTTCGCCTAAAGGCCCTCGCATTCTCCGCCACTCAACCTTGCCGGTCGTCTTCAGATGTCCGTACACGAACTATGACTCTCCAACCGTTTCTCCGCAACTGCCACTGCCGATCGTTCCACAAAGCCGTGGCTGCTTCTTAACATGAGAGAGAATTACCGAGTTCTGGATACGTTTCCCCACTTGCTATCCGTATAGTGTGGTGGAGAAAATTATTCGATTCTCTGCCGCACGATTTCCCTCAGCCATCACTTGACAGCGCTCAACCTCACGTCTATCGTTTATGTCATTAAACGGCAGGTCAATTACAATTTTTCGTTGCGGTAAGTAGACGTCGGAAAACATATCCGTGATTTTTTCGTAGTTCCACGTGAACCCCGTAATAATTCGATGATACATCAGTTAGTCGCTACCACTTTTAATGCCTAATCAAAGGGCTAAATCTCATGCGGGAAGAAAGACATACTTCAATTGAATCATAAAAAATTGAATATTCAAACAAAAAAACTACATTCAGTCACAACTAGGAGTAAATTAGGTAATGCAATCATTTACTTGCGGGAAAAACTGGTTCAAAACGCCGATAGCCCTGGGAATAAAATTCAGCACCTTGTATTTGCCTCAATTCCATTATTATTTTTGGATATTAAATTATTATTCGATCAAAGTGCTCTTCAAGCCACCACAGCAACCCTAGGTAAATTGAACCAACTAATTTTGAGTTCGAAGAAAAATAATTAAAAATAACTCAGACGATATATCGGAGTTTCAGTAATTTAGTTTTAATAACTCGGGAAATGATTATTTACAGGTATTTGATCGTATGAAGAGGAATATAAGACGAAAACGCTATCAAAAAGTAAGAAATGAGTAATTAAATGCAGAACTGGAGGACTGCGGCAAACCAGTCTTCGGAAGAGGGGACTAATGAATGAATGATTACTAATTTTAATGCCTGCCAAAATTTATTTGAGTTTTCCTGGAATTACTGAAGTCTGAACTTAATACCAGAATGAAAAATTTTTCCATGTGATATAACTGCTTCCTCATATTCATAAGCCTCCCAGTCAAGGTTATGTCCTGAATTCCTTTCATAATCTTCTCTGAAATTTATTTGGTTTATTTTTTTCAACTAAAATATCCAATTACAGATAAGTGACTCTTCTTCAAAGCTGCATGCTCAGAAATAAAAATTATTATATCCACACAAAAATGTAATGTGCCAGAATTTCAATTCACCTTTAAGACAAAAAAAAAGAAAATCCCAATGGTACCATTAACGAGGAAATAAGGGTACATACGTTTTAAATAAATCTAATCACATTGATGTTAATATTACTAAAATATAAATAATGCTATGTAATTCATCATGACCCCACTGATATTTGATTCCAAAAAGGTTTGACTAAATGTAAACCTAAAAATGTTCACATACATAACACGGCTGCAGTTTATAACTAATTCCCACTTCCACTCTTATTCTTAAAAATCCACTTCCACTCTTATTTAGTTCAAAAAGCTTTCTTTTAAGTCAGAAAATAAGCTAAACCTTGTGGTAATCAACAGTATGTATTCCCATCACAAAACTTTTTGAGTGCAACCCTACATCCCTCCTTTATAGCACAAGCCAATTGATTATAATTCTAACCATAATTTGTCATTTGGCCAGTTTCGGTAACTTGCTGCCCTGTTAATCCAAAGTTCGAGTGTTCATCCCTCGTTTCGGGCATAGGTGTTGTGCCAGATGTGGTTGTTTGACCCCTGTGAAACGGAAGACAAGCCAAGGATTGACCGGGATCCCAAGGGGCATAGGGATAAGAGGAGAGGTGTCTGAAAAGCAAAATAAAAAACTCCCTTGAATTCTAATGGTTCTTCCATCTTCGAGCCTTCATATCTGGGCCTACGTAATGGTCCTTTGGTCTTCCTTGCGGAGTCTTCCCCTCTATTGAGTTCCTGACAAAGTCATTATCATCTGTTATTCCTATCGTGATCCACATTGTCCTTTCGTATTTCCCTCCTCTGCACTCATTTTTCTACCCATTTGATTTGCAAGCTTGATATTATTTAAATGTCTTCTCTTGTCTACTTTTTGTATTACTATGCCTCTGATCCATTGTGTGCGATACTCTGATGCTTGCAAGTAATGCCTCCTTTTCATTTAAATGCCTACTTTAGCACAGTAACAACCTGTTAAAGGTAAAAGTTTTGTATGCTACTTAATCTTTGATTGATATTTTCGTCGATCCCCCTCCATCTCATATTATGCAAGTTCCTGTATCGGTAAATAATACCACTTTTTCGAGTATGTCCTCTCTCTAGTACAACTTGATATTATCATAATATTTTGCAAATTAGGATTTAATTTTTCCCTTACGTCTACTTCCCTATTATACCTGTATCTCTGAAGTACCTCATCAATTCTGCCCCTGATGCCTGAATATTTCCTGGATACTTTGCTGTTATTGCAATGTCATCGATAAAAAATAACCATTTCATTACTACGATAATTTTAACTCATTTAATGCCTATCATATGTTCTTTCACCAGTATGCAGAGGAAATGATTAAAGAGGCATGGGAAGAATTGGAGGTAGGAATGAAAGTGGGCGGGGAATTCGTAAAATCAGTTAGGTTTGCTGATGACCAAGCTTTAGTTTGTCAGTCAGCCAAGGGGTTGCAAGCATTGCTGAGTGAATTGGAAATTCAGTGCGATAGGTATGGGATGAGAATCAATATTAATAAAACAAAGGTTATGCGATTTTCTAGAAAGAATAAGGCCAAGCTTAACATTAAAATAAGAGGGCAAAAACTAGAGCAGGTAGAACAGTTTGAGTATCTCGGTAGTGTTTTGGACCAACACGGTCGAAGTAGTAGGGACGTAAGGAGAAGAATTGCGCTAGGCAAAGAGGCTTTCACAAGGAGGAGGGAGTTGATGACGGGGATGTTGAGTAAGGATGTTAAGAAAAGACTCGTAAAAACTTTGATATGGAGCGTAGCTATGTACGGCGCGGAAACGTGGTCATTGAAGCAGGAGGATAGACGTAGACTGGAGGCTTTTGAAATGTGGGTGTGTAGAAGAATGGAGAAGGTGAAATGGACAGAGAAGAAAACAAACGAGGAAGTACTTGGTATGGTGGGCGAAGAGAGGGGTTTGTTGGGAGCAATCCTGTGGAGGCAGGAAAAGTGGCTGAAGGGGGTATTGACCGGCAGAGGGATGTTGAAGACTGTAATTGAGGGGAGAATGTTAGGCAAACAAGGAAAGGGAAGGAACAGGATTAGGATGTTGGACGGGATGAAGGGAGGAAGAAAGTACTCAGAGCTGAAGAGGGACCTGATGTAGAGTGGGATGTTGTGTTTTTCTAGGGGTCACAAATTATTTAATTAGTTATTATGTCCATCCAAAAACCCTACCTTAACCGGTAGATAACCTAATAATAATAACAATATGTTCTTTTCATATTTTGCTAAATACTATCCTCATCTATTTACAATATTCCAAGACCTTTAGAATAATATTATTGCTATACAACCTTAATGATTAAACCTCACCTCTAAAAAGAAATAAAAACCCTTTAATTGATTTCACATAACTCAAATTCTTCTCAACTGCAGTTTTTAAGGGCTATATTAAAACATAATATTACATAGTATCGTTTCTGCATACTTTTTAAATGCATATATGAGCCTACCAAAAGTTGAGAAGCATCTGCCTATCACAATGTCTTTTTCGAGTCAGATTGAATAACGATCTCCATATATCCAGAATAGTACGTAATAGCTGACTGTTTCCATCAAATCGGTCGTATTTTTATTCGACCTACGTACATATCTATCCTTAAAAGCATAAATAAGGGCATATGATTTTATAACCATGATTTTCCGTATATATGTTTAGCCTTTACTGATATTTTAAAATTATAAAATATTTTTTACACTTGATTTGTTTTTCTAATGAAACTAAAGTTAATACATGAATGTTCCATGCTGCTTCCGGGAATTACCGTCGCGTAGATTGGCTTATTGGGCAATAGCACTGCCCCCAGTCCACACGTCTTCACGTCGAAGACGCCTCCAGAACTGGGGGGCGAAACTTAAGTCCAACAAGCCAATCTACGCGACGGTAATTCCCGAAAGCAGCATGAATCATTCATCAGATAGACGTCCCGGATGATTTAAGATTTATTTATTTATTTATTTATTTTATTTATTTATTTATTCAGTATAAGTCCGAAAACAGCGCATTCTGGCCTTTACATCGAACTATTAACAACGATAACAATGATCACATTTACAAACACCCAAGCCCTAGGTGGAGAAAAACTCACCCCGGCGGGAATCGAACCCGCGACCCTTGGAAAGTCAATTTTATAGTCAATATACTAGATCAAGGTAATTTTGCTAACTAGATTTTATATGATACTGCTACGAAACTGTCAAAGGCTTCACAGGAAATGTTGTCACGCTAATCATGCGGTTGAGTAATTTCTGTTTCGTGAGCCACCTCGTTTACTTTGGTGTGATTGAGCCCCTCAATATTTATTTTCATTTTTCGTCTGCAATGGCCCTTCGAAACTTCTGTTAAATGATTGAGCGAACTCCGAATAATTAGCATTCCAATATTTCGAGAACATATTCCACACCATTCTTGTCACTAAGGAAGAACTAATTAAACTGCTTTGAGAACCTCAATTTTATCCGAGATAACCCTGAGTCTGATACCAAGGAAAATCCGAGGGACACACGTGTAAGTCCAGAGGCTCGCCTTCTCACCCGACGTGTCATTTGACCCCTTTTACTCGCGGCGCGAATAATTTTCTCTCTCATTCGGATCGCTAAACGTTGTTTTCCCTTCCTTTCCTTTGTCTCACCCTTAGTTCTCTTAGGTACTCATCAGCTGATTACCAACATCAACGCCCATGTGGATAATCCTCGGAGCTTAAAGAGTCCAACTTCCACTTCATTGTCCTCTATTTACCTCATTCACATTTGCTCCTTGCTGATTCTCTCCTTGGTGATGAGGCCCACCAAAGTTTTATTTACATGCACAATGTGCGATTTGCTGCAGCGAGTCCTATTCCGCTAATTCCTCCTACATGCAGCCTCTGTCATTGTCTGTTTGTCTAGCACCCAAACTATTTGAGTTTTGTTTGTAGCGTCTGAAATTATACGACGCATGTTTAATGCATTTGTGCGAATTATGCATTTGAACTGAATAACGTAAAAGATAAATTATCTCACGTTAATACTCCATCTTTCTCAGCGTATTCCCTATTGGCATTATTCTGCATTTCACATCATTGTTTTCCTGAGAGAAATGTCCATGAAATTTCTTCAACCCATTGGCTAAGCAAGTTCATTTTTGTTGATTTTAAACAGATTCCCCTTCTACCAAAGCAATATTAGAAATGTAGTGACATACAAGGTGTGTTCAAAAAGTGTCACGAATTTTGAATTTTCGCTGGTTACGTCGTATATTTGATTTTAGATTTTTTTGTGTCGTTATGTTGGTACCAATGTCTCCCACTTGGCCAAAAACAACACACCAATGATGCCGCAGCCACCGTATTCACCAGATCCCGGCCCCGAGTGACTTTCTTGTTCCCGAAACGGAAGAGACCCATGAAAGGACTACGCTACGATTGACGAGATAAAAACTGCATCGAAGGAGGAGCTGAACAAGATCACAAAAAATGATTTTTGAAGTGCTTCAAGGATTGGAAAAAAACGTCAGCACCATTGCATAATATCTAATGGGAATTACTTTGAAGGGGGAAAAATAGATATTCATGAATAAATATATAATTTTTTTTAAACACACAAGTAGCGATACCTTTTGAACAGAGCTCGTATTTCACTTAATATGAAACTGTATTTTTGCTAGTTCACTGAAATAGTGTCTTTCGCAGAATAAATTAGGAAGAGAGGAGCACCATACGTATGGCTCATATAAAGTAATGTTAATGACATTATTATTTATGGAAATACACGCAACAAGGGTAGACTAAATTCACAAAAGAAAGTAGTATATCTAGCAATTAATAATACAATGAGGAGATTGAGAGTAACGAAATTTCTACAGGAGTCCAATGGCTGGTTTCACACACTAAGTGTAAATAAATAGAGTGTCTTTATTTTAGCCAAGTTACCCTGGCCATATCTTTTATTTCCTCGACGAAACCATGAAATAAGGACCAAGGTTGCCAGATGAGAGCCTATTACCAACAGGAAACAGCCTGCACTCTTGATTTTCCTTAATCAAAATTCTCCGTCTTCATTTTTCGTCGGCCATCATCGTTTTACAAAAGGCAAGAAATCTGTTACTGCATGCTTTACTCTCTAAAACCACCCCGTTTATTCCTTTTCAGTTTTTCCGTGTACTTTTCTAGTAAATTCTAATACAAGGCCTAATATGATTATTTTAATGCATTCTTAATACGAGGGCAATCCCAAAAATACTCTACCCAACAAAGAAAACACAAACATTTTGGAAAAAATGTATTCATTTTAATAACATAATCTCCTTTCAGCTCTATACACTTTACCCAGCGATGTTTAATAAGTTCGATATCCTTTTTAAAATAAGAACTGTCTTACTCCTCAAAATAGCCATCAACTGCCGACATCACTTCTTCACGGTTGGAAAATCTTTGACCACCGAGCCATTTTTTCAAGTTTAGGAACAGAAAATAATCCGAGGGGGCTAAATTTTGTGAATAGGGTGCACGAGGCAGCATATCTTACTTTAAATTATGAATTTTGGTCATTGCAATAACGGATTTGTGAGCTGGTGCATTGTCTTGATGAAACCACACTTTCTTCTTAGCTAAATGTGGCAACTTTTGCTTGATTTCTTTGCTCAAACGTTCCAATAAGTTCGCTTAATACTCGCGGTTGATAGTTTTCCCTTTTTTAAGATAGTCAATAAAAATTATCCTACGAGCATCCCAAAAAACTGACGCCATGACCCTGCCTTCAGGTGGAGCGGTCTATATTGGTTGGGCTGAGGCCTTTCAAATAAAAATATCGTAACACATAACGATGACCGTTTCTTCATTTTCACAAATACACTGAAAACGTTCACTATTGATGAATACCGAGCAAATACTAAGCAACGTGGCATCTCAAAACTTGAAAAATATGCTTTATAGATTGCATAATTTCTAATGGAATGATATTTTTCAAACAACTACCGCCATCTCTATTTCAGGCCGGGTACATCTGGGCCTTCCCATGTACATATAAATTATATGAGTGAGTTGTTGCACTTGGTATGCGACCCATTAGTTGTATAAGATATGGAAAATAGTTCCTCAGTACATTACTCTAACATACCCTTCGATGAGCTTCATATACCCTTATCTAGTGTTAATATTCTTAAATAGGGTTTTCAGCATTTTTTACGGCGATTGTATTGTTACTATATTAAGTTAAGGTGGTATTATACAATAGCTTTATCCTCTTTTTTTATTCAAGGAAATTTTTATTCCATAATTTCCAATGTAGTTCAAATAATTTGTACCTTTCGGGTTATTTACAAATATGGTAAATTCCTCAAATTTCTATTTAGTACACTATTACTATTGGAGAAAATTCAATGAGACTAAGAAAATCCTTGCTAGGAAATAAACTGGGAAAAGAGATGGGAAACGACTTTTATCATAGCTTTTCTCAAATTACAATTTTTACATACATGCTGGTGTATGCGTGCATGAATTTGAGTAAACCCATACTCGTGCATGAAAACCAGTTCCTAGATTGTTTTCCTCTCCAGGTGTTCACTTTATGCCAGTAACGGATAGATAAACCCATTTTTTTAGAGTAAACTCCCTTATGTTTTGTATTCGACCCTTGCTCTCGGCCGAATAGCCAACGCGACTCCAAAACCTTATTTTGTACCTGAAGTAACTCTCTACCCTGCATGATGCCGCATTTCACATTCGCCTCAAAGCGTTCTGCAATCTGAATTGTAGCCAACGGATTTTTTTTTAAAGATTCTTTTAGTTCATGTAACTCTCTCATTCACCCATAGGATCCCAGTCCAATTTTTTTTCCTCCCACGGAAACTTTTAAATGTGATTTCAAGTTGTACGGCATTTGCAATTCGTCGAGTTTCTAACCTCAAGATTGCTCCTCTCACTAACATTTTAGTAGCAGCCTCACGGTCTTCCTTTCTTCAGCGTTCCCTCCACCTCGAGCTCAACACTTCCTTATTTCTCCCTTTCTTCCCGTACATATACCCTCGCCGACTCTGATTATTTTGACCTTCACCACATTTTAACAGAGTATTGCCATCTAACATAGTTTTTTATCTCGTCAGTCAAACGTTTCTGTTTATGAATTTTGTGTGATAAGGATTTATCTGGCATGTAAGGATTTAAGTTCCTATTTATAATTTCAATTTTGACGGCAGGCTAAAATTAAGTTATTCTCCAAGCTTACCAGTAGTGATTAGTTTAAATTCCTGAAATTTAGTATATAAGATTCGATAAGTTGGAAACATTTTATCAAGTGGGATTCTTTTATTCTTCCGTTCTTAAAGACACAATCCATATGATTTTCATCGAGGAATTTTTAATTCTGACAATATAGGCATTAAAAAATGCAATTTTGAAAATTTGAATTAAAATTTTTATACATTTTAGGTAAAAATCGGGGGTACATTTTCTCCTTGAGTTTTGTTTTGTCATTGCCTTTTGCACATAAAAATACAAGATAAAAGTTAGTTTGGACGCCATAATTATTCCATAAACAGTATATTAGTTTCAATAAGGATTGAAATTTTACCAAAAGATTGCACCTAATTATCCTTAATTTGTTGATTTCCTACCATATATGAGTTACAGAGGTTGAAAAGCTGAACAATACTTTTAAATGTACTTAATAGGTTTTAAAATTTACTGAAATTTTTCAAACAACTCTTTCACATTATAATCCACAAAATGCTTCAGTAATTCATCAAGATTTTTACTTTAATTCTTAATTAGCTCTGAAGGAACATATAAAATATGTTTTATATTTAAGTAAATATTCAAGTTTGAGTTAAGGAACTTTCGCTAAATAATTTTCAAAAAATAAAATAACCACTTCCCCTTATATATCCATTTAATAACTATTCCCTTGAGACATTTCTCCCATGTTTACTTGAAGATACTACCGAAAGCTCACAAAAAGAAAGGTGGTCTCAGCAATTGCACCATTTCCTGCCAATCAAAGATACAAGGACGGCTCACAATGAGCAAAAGTTTCATCTTCTCGACTCCGATTACATTACTCCGTAACTTTATGAGTTGATTGCAGCAACTTAGCTTGCAGCACGAAGGATAACGAAATCCACGCCGTGAGGAGAATATAATGTGCGAAGACTTTTCTCTCTTTTTTCCCTAGCGTGTTCCTTATTGTTCCATCCCAACTCCTCCCAAATTTCTCTCATCTTGCGTTCACTTTCCCTCCCCACTTCTCTCTCTCCCACGCCATTCCCTTTCTCTTATTTCTTCCAATTTCTCCACTCAACTCCCTTGTTTCCTCTCTCCTCTTTCAACACTTTCACCCTAAACTCTCCGTTTATTTTTCACTCACCCCCCCTCCCCTCTAACCCTTGCCTCACCTCCATCCCCGTGATATTAGCTTTCGTCCCGTATTCTACCTATTCCGCACTCTTCTTTTTTTCATTTCTTTACCCAGGCAAGTTTCTCTCCCTTCTTTTCTTTTCCCTCTCTTTCTCCCTCCATCTCCTGCTTGCAGCAGTTCCCCTTCTCCTCCCCCTTCCGCATCAATGCTTTCTTTCCTTTACCTCTCTCCGTATTTCTCATTCGTATTCATCCACCGTCTCGATCCCTGATTCCTCCTCCTCCTCTTCTCCTCCTTCATTCCACTTATCTCGGCTCCGTCCTGGGAATATTTTCCACTCGCTCTCTCCAGCGCCGGCAATTTTCGGACTATCTTTCTCTCTCACTCTCTTTTTTGCCATCCACTCTTACATCACAACCTTCCTCTCTTTCCTCTTCCACGGTGGAAATTTTCCAGGTGGCTGCGTAATCACTTACTTCGAGATATCCGCATAAGCTCCGGGTTCATCTGGGAATGCGGAAGTGCAGCTGCACGGTTGGGCATGGGGTGGGGGAGGGTTTGTTCAAGACGACGGCTCTGGTAGGAGAGCAGGGCGAACGGAATCTCTTCCTTCCTCGCCCCCTCCCGCCTCGCCCGACTACCTCACCCACCTACCTCACCCTCCTCCTATTGTTTCCCCTGTTGAGAAACCGTGGGCAGGAAAACATTCGAGCCGTACCTCAATTCCATCTCTACTCGCGTCTCCATTTTTCCCCCACGTCTCGTTTTAACTTTTTTAATGTCGCGTGCACTACGTCTCCGAGGGAGGGAGTCTCTCCTCACCGTCGCTCCTTCCGCTCCAGCCCTTCAAAAGCAAAACTTCTTCTTTCCGGTCTATGACCCTTTATTTTTATTTTCCACTTCTCGCTAATGTACTTTTATTTTATTATTTTTTTGCATTAACCGTTTTGTTCTCCAATTTTCCGTTCTCTCGAGTCAGCATTACGTTCTTGTCTCTCTTTTCATTTTTCTCCTCCCTGCATCGCTATTTTTCTATAATCCCGGTCCTCTTCCCATCCCATCTCAGGGAGATTTGCTGAGGGAGGAAAATGAGATGCAAGTGGTGGCATTGGCGATTTGTGGTTACGTGAGTCTCCCTCTCAAAAAAATATGATAACATGGAAAAAAGTTCTTGAGTTTGTGAAGGATTGCAGGATTTTCAGCTCGGCAAGAGGTCGCGGAGAGGTCCTTACACGCTCTTACTTCGCTGCGGAGATGGATACAAGACATGCATTGTAGGTATCACCTGTAGGTATCATTCTTGTCGTTCATAAGTTATGCAAGGAAAAATAAAAAACCCCGTCTTCCAAGCTGAATTAGTGCACTACATTTCGAGCACCCTAAATCGGTCTCGGTCAATTTTTTCGGCTTCCCTTTCTATCGGCGTAATTTCAGCCGCAATTGGGTGATTCTAAAACCGTGGTTTCCAAGATTATGAAACACGCGATTTTCTTGTTACCTTACACAATCTTAGCTAAAGGCACGCCATCCCATGACTACTTCCCTATAACAGCAGGCACTTCGGTGGATTCGGACATTTTAATTTGAATAACTATTTGAAGTAATTCTAAGAAGTAATAGTCACTAATAAATGCAGAGGATGTTTCTGTTAATGCATGAAAAGTGCCTCAACAAACTAAGTTGAGGAATATGACTTTAATTCACAAAGTCATGTGAAGACATCTCGTTTGTCGTATTTCTTGAAATGAAATTGGATACTTTATTACACACGTTTTATTTTTAAAAAATCCCGTAGGCAATCTGAGCATGTATGGTTTATCGCAATATAGTAATATGCAATCATAAAGATGGGGTAGCAAAAGCTTAAGTTGAAGATGGGGTAGTAAAAGCTTAAGGTAGCCCACGCAAACGTTGGGAGGGAATCATTTTCTACCCCACGTTTGGAGATGAACTAACAACATTGGTACAACTAAATCGTTACAAACATTTCATCAAAATTATTCAAATCTGTTTAAGTTACGAATACGCTGCAGATTTTTTTTACATTTGCTGCTTGATAACAAGGTTTAAGATCTCGCGTGCGTAATTAATGCGATATTCAAGAAAATATATATTATCAATGTAAATTTATATGAACTTCATGCTATAAAATTTAATGCTAATTCATATGAAAATCACCCAAAATGATCTTGGAACGGGAAGAATCATGTTATCTCGGGAGATAATGTGCTCGCCGCTTAGGTTCGATTCCACACAAAGGCAAGTAAGTCATCGGTTCATATTATGCTTTCGTTTGGGATGCCACCATTCAGGTGGCACTTTTAAGGTTATTTCTCAATAAATCGAAGCATGAGTGTCAACGCTACAGTTTGATTCTTGGACTAAGCTTTTGTTTATGTTTCAGTGATATGGTCCCGTTTTCAAACACGTTACATGCTCTTTCGAATTGAAATAGTTACCAATGAAGAGAATTCCTCGTTAAATGTTTACCACAGTAAATAAGTAATATTACCCAAGGTTTCATAATAGTTCACCTCATTTCTAGATACAAATATGTCCCTAAAATACGGGAATATACTTCACCGATGCTCATGCAGTTATACTAGGTCAAATTTAATTGACTCATATAAGAACGAGGAAGATGAAATTTATTCATTTATAATAAATAGTCACTTTCATTTTAATATTTCACATATGTTCGGCAGTCTAAGCTACTAATGGTATAACTTAAACATTCTAAAAATGTGAAGTCTACGTATTTTATTATTTACGCCAAGAACTTTTCGAAATTGTATACCTATGGTGATGATAACCAATATGCTTAGATGATGATGATGGTAGAATAATTTGAAATACTAAACAGCGAGTAAAATTGCCAAAGTTAAAGTTTTTATGGCAAAACTTTATCGTTTGAGAATGATTCGTACTTTGAACAAAACAAAAGATTAGAATGACGAAAAACCACCACTGGTACTTTGTTCAATCCACTCGATCAGACAGCTCGACGATTGCTAGAAAGTCTCCATCACTGGCTTTCTTAAGATTATTTTCCTTTTAGGCTTTATCAAACGAATATAAAATAATAAACGGAAAGAATAAATCTTACAAGAGGAATAGAGCCTTTTAAATGGTATGCTTTTCTTTCAGAAATTCATTTAGCGACAATAACCACAAAATTCTTTTGACGAATTCAACGACGATCGATTAAATAGTACAGAAAGAAACTGAGAAATGTTACAACACAATCAATGTTCTACTAAAGTTCTACCAATTTTTTTTTGGATTCACAGAGATATTTTCATCGATGCTGATTAGCTCATAATTGTTACCATGTGATAGTTAATTAATACAGGCACCTAACGTTTATTTTCTTTTGCCGAATTTAACGTGTGTTTGCCTTTTTTAAGTGACAGACTAGCAAACTTTCACGGCGAGATGTAAACCCGCAACTTAAAAAAATATGATTCCCTCCCTCAAGATTCTATTCGAAACCCTGAATCATAAAAACAAGCATCCAAAATCTGCAACGCCATACCCATTATCTTCCGGGAATATGAGTAGCTTAAGGGCAATATTTGGCGCAGGAGTCATACCCTATTTAATTCAAGGTTATGTACCGTGAGGACAATGCCAGAAGCGATTTATCATTCCACCATTCCCCTTAATTTTTTTCGACCATCCCCTTTCGTCAGTCAACCTCACCCAGTAATGATTCCTATTCTGCTATTATTCCGCCCTCCTCCACCCATATCCTACCCCCTTTGCGTGTCCCAAACCAATACAAGTCATCTCTCTTTCTCCTCCGCCCGCTTTACCCGAACCCCCTCTACGCCAATAATGTCCACAAGCGCCACAGTTGTCCCCTAGCATTAAACAAGAGGGAGGGGTAGTATCATTCCTCCTTTCTCCCCACAAGATGATTCATTCTTCGCCTCTCGTACTCTCTCGTCCCCTTTACCCTGCACTCGTTCTTACGCACGAAACAGCTTAATGGCTTCATCGCTGGCCCCCAAGCGATCGTGAAGTATTCCATTTCGATCGACATCGATGGCGGTAGCTCTTAGATCCTTTGGCTCTTGGGAATAATGTAAAATATACGATGGTCATTGGGAAACAACCGCATGAGCGTGACACACAGCGAATACTGTGGGTAACCTTAGAATACCATAAAATAAGTAACCATTCTAGGATGGCTGGATGCGTTAATAGTCAACCGACTCAACCTTAGATCGATAATTCTTAGTTTTGCGATTCATTCAAACAGGATGCATATTTTGGGGAATTGGGTATTTATCAATAAGGAAATTGATTCCTGCCTTCTTTCGCCTTGCAACATTTTTTTCAATGGTTTCGGGCTCCACAATGAGGATATTTACGTTCGTGAAATTAGAAACGCTGCAAATGACAACCAAAGCTTATGTACAGGTACCACACCTCATCTTCTGCTAGATATTACACTACAAATTATTATATATCGTAGATGCTTACTAAAATAAAGCACACAAAAATTTTGAATCCACACATTTCTTGTAAAATTTAACAATAAATAATAATCTACCGATGAAAAATACCACAAAAATAATGAACATTTTTTTTTACTTAATTGACTAATTGTCCCTGAAAATATTCTGGCAGAGCCAAAGAAATTAACGGTAGTCCCGCAAAATTATACAGAGTATGAAAGGAATAAGGCTAGCAGAAAAATTCATAATGCTCCCTATTTCGCGAAAATTCATTAAAAAACTACCTTTTGCATATTTTAAAAACTGCGAACGTACGTGTAGTGTGTTTCATATTGGTATAGGCTTATATCTTAAACGTACCTGAAACTGGGGTTTCATGTCATCCATACTTCTATTGACTACGCATATATGAGCCTTTCACGTGTTCTAATAAAAAAATCTTAAGTCAATGATACCATTTCGCCCTCTTTTCACCCCGGTACTTTACAAGAGCACTTAATGGGCAGCATATTTTAGAGTTAAATGACAGCTGTCGAACAATTGAACTTCAATTTCGGTTACAACCCGCAATTGGCAAAGGGCACAGTCTAATTCGAGCGAGCAAGTAAGATTATCGAGCGAGTTCGTTTCTTTCTAGGGCGCCCGAAAGGAGGAGTAAGGACGGGCTGACTGTCCCGGACTTCTTCCATTTGGACAACTTTCTTCGAGGAGCGAAGGGTGGAAGAGACGGGGACCAGACACTCCGGGATGAAGATGAGTTGAGTGGGATGCAACGGAGAGCGCTGAGGGTAACGCGGCGACGGTGACCAGCTTTGTGTGGATGGATGAAAGTGAAGGAAGTGAGGGCACCGCAGTGTCCTGGATGAGATGATGGAAGAGAGTAGGATGGGGGGCGGAGAGAATGGGAAAAGTTCGAAGGCAGATTTCAAGAGAGGCCGGATGGCGCGCGCTTAAGCAAGACGATGGAGAGGATGGAACCCGACTGCGGGGAAGAGAGATGGCAAGCAAAGCGTGCCTGAAGAGAAGATTTTGCGCGAGGAACAGACCTGGAATTAATAGGAATTTTTTTAAAGCGTCAGCTGAAGAAGTAACTGTATACGGTTTGCGGTTTTCACGCTCACCTTCGTTTTTTTAGGATAGTTGGGAATTCTCAGAGGAAGGGCCCTTACGTGTTGTGGGACGTAAAATTATAGTCGTTTTTAAAATAAGGAAACCTAACGTAGCTTATCCCGTAGGGTTCGTATCTCTCCTTAAAAGCTTTTCTTAGAGTAAATAAAAATATACATTTTGACGATACAGAGACAACACATTATCTACGCGTTAAAACAAACTATTGCTAATTTAGGTGATTGTCTGCCCATCCACTTCGACGTATTTTTACAATCTAGGAGATATACATGTATAACTTGACAATATTACACTTTTACTGCAATAAATTGACCGGTCTCAACGCGCAAACGTCGTGTTCAATGAAAGTGAAGCAGCATCTTGAGAATTTCTTTTTTGACTCAAACCGGTGGTGGTATTGTATTGAAAGGGTAGAATATTAACAATTCAGTTATTTTTAATTCTGCTAGGAAACAATACAAATGATCTTCAGTTTATACAAAAACCTACAGATAGTTATTGCCACGGTATCACCTTGCTGCGGAATAGTGTATCCTGTATGTAGATAAGTCTTTCCGATGGAGGTGACATACATACATCCACTTTTTATGCCCTCTTTTCACTTGTCCCTTAATGGAAAACCACCTTCAGAAAATATTGAAATTCGATTATCATAATAAGCAGACTGAAACGTATATTAAGCGTATGCAGTCTCAGAGATTGCCATCTGCCCCGATATTTGAGGATGACTGTCACCATCACCCGCGTCGGAATTAATATTTTTTTGTATTTTCTAGTTCTGTGATAGAGTTATATAAAAGGGGCGTGACCAGGTGGCCATGTCTTTCAGATGCCGAAGTTTACCCTCGCACTCCCTTTCTTCCCATCGGTATAATAAAATCCTCACACCTCCTTCCGCCCACGCTGGCACATGGCAGCCTTCAGGTGCCCATCTAAATGCAGATCGAGGCTGCAGCGAAGAAGAGGGTGCTGCTCTATGTTGGACTTCCCCGCCCTCGGACGGGGGATGGCTCGCCGGCACAAGATGACTTCCCATCCAACTGCGCTGATCTCCCTCTTCAAAGTGCCTGTGCATTCGGGAGAGTGTCTCCCTCATGTGAACCTACTCCTCCCCCCCCCTTTGAAAGGCGCTCTTCCCGGCGGCAGACATTTCTATGCTTATTTACTTTTTCCCTTCCTCTTTTCCGGGCAGTGAGGGTAATGGTGACAGCCTCCTGGGAAACATTTCAATATGAGGCGTGACAAAGACCAGCCAGAATGAATGGACGCATTATATGACTTCAAACCAGTTCACGCGAATAGAGGCTCTGAAGGGAAAACTGCATTTTTCAAAGTTAACATAGGGTTAGTACGCGATATGGTACTCAGAGAGAGAGAGAGAGCATATATACATATATTTATTTATTTGTTTATATACTTGGAATATATGAATGCGTAACATTGGTGCTTAATCTGTGATTCAAAATATTGTCTCCCAAATCTCTGAATCTACAATATATGGGGGTATTGCTGTAGTATTATTAGAATCTCATGCTGAAAGGCAATATATGAAGATGTTTAAAATGATAACACTTGGAAACTACGTATCTGTTAAGAAATACTTTTTGAAAAATTTTACCCCACAAGTGATAAAATATGGGTTACAACTAATAGGCAACATTTGGTTCCCTTCACCCTTTTCGATCTTAATAGACCTTAATATCACTCCATAATATCACAGTCTATTCTTTCCAGGAAATATTTTTCATTTTAATTCTTCCGACGAATCGTTTCATTCATGCACTGTTTGAGCCATAAATACTGTGAAAGTATATCTCGTTCGTTTTTATAGGCAGTTATCGAGCTATATTTCTCAATGTTTATCATCTTCCAATTAATGCGGGGGATACTAACGCTGTGGCGAGTCTTATAATGGCCAAACGAATGGCATAATAAAATATGATGTCAAGGAGACTTTGGTTTAAATTTACCATCGGCATTTACCTTACAGGTTTTCTTTCATACTTCAAGAGAAGAGAAATCAGCGGAAAAATCTCCTTTATTAACAAAATTAAAAGTTATTATTTCAGCAGGAACCATTGGGATATACTAATAACTTGGCTCATGTGCTATTTTTTGCTACTGTTTGTTGCAGTTTCAAGGTCTATTTTGCATTTCTTTCATTCAAATAGCAAATAAGTAGGGCGTTTTAACTCCAATCATTTAGCCTCGAATTGGCATTGGCATTTGCTTTAATTTCGTTTTAAAAAGATAATGCTCACATACTTTATTTACTTTGTAAGCATGGTATTTTTTTTAATAATTACGATTTAACTTACCTAAAATTGGTAATTGTTATAATTCCCCATAAAACAGTTTGTACACAATTGAAAATCACGGTAAAGTGGCTGATTACAAGGGTACTATGTTAATATCCAATAAAAAATAATTTTCTTCAAGAGGCATTGTTATAATAGTTGGTTGACTTGTAATAGTTTATTTTACTTTAGCTATTTGGTATCGTTACACATGAAAATTCGAAATCTCGATAACATGTCTTAACACACGTTATCTAACCCGCAAGTTACTGAATATGTCCCATTGCTTTATTTATAGGCTGTGCCACCAAAAAAACTACATATTTACTGGGATAATGAAAAATTGCGGACAATTTATTGCCACGATTTACACGATCACTGAAACATAGGGAGGTAAAACAAAGGGAGGTTTTATGAGCTTAATTGAACACGCCAAACTTTTATTCAGCGCAGATATTTACAGATGCGACATTGGGAAATAATACCATTTACAGGATTTAAATATGCTGATGGATGGGGAAATATCACTGAGTCAAGCCAATAATAGTAATAAATGTCACATCTCTTATTGCACGTTATTTCTTGCAGCCTAAATACTTATGCGAGACTTGAGGAATGTGATACAAAAAACTATACGCTATTATACGAGTACGCCACTATTCAAATGTATGCGTAAACTTCGCACAAATATTTCGAGTATATCGTAGAATGTTTTACTGATTGCTTTACCAAAAGAATTCATCAAACCTTAAAATAAGGAGAATTCTCGAATATGATGAACGTTTTCAAGGATTGGAAAAAAAACTCGATGGAAACTCCCAGATCTGAATGCTTGACTATTAATTGCTAATTTCTTCTCCCATAAGCAAGAAAATTTGAGTTACTTCATTAATTCTTCGATGAGCACAACTAATGTCTTCTTTGAGTAGGTGCATTCAATAGAAAATTCTCGAAAGTGTACTCACTAAAGCAAGACTATAACGTTGTTAGCATTAGTAAATTCATTTTTTTACTTTAAACACAGGCAAGATAAAGACGCAATATACCATATAAAAATAGATAACATAATAGTAAGATTGTAACTCTGAAATCATAACTAAAGACACATACTTATTGTTAGTTAATTTACATATATTCCTATTGTCCAAATACTTTTCATTCAGTAGATAAACTATAAATGTTCCACACGCACTACATGGCCACGAAGAGGTATTTTGAGTTCATTTTACCAGAATAAGGAATGGTAGAAAACTTTTTCCCATGAAACCCCCAGGTTCTCATCGGAGCGGAACAGAGACGGATTCAGCGACGACCAAGAGAAGGCGTGCGGGTTGTACGGTGTCGCGGGGGAGGGAAGAGGGGAGGGGAAGAAAGCGGCAGGATCGAGGAGAGAAAACAAGTGGGCCGGGGGGGGGGCGCATAAAGTTCTTTGGCTGATAGAGGATGGCACGAATGGGAGGGAACAAAGCGTAGAATGACGAGAGATGGCGAATAACGCGGAGGAGGGAATTGCGAGGAAGCGTTGGAAGTGGCGAAGAAAGAGTCGGCATGAATGGCGTGGTGGGTGTCGTGGCCATGGCGTGGCGCAATTCCCACCTCCCCAGATTGAAAGGGGAATATCCTCGAGAAAGAGAGTGTAAGAAAGAGAGAGAGAGAGAGGGGAGGGAAGAGAGACAGGGAGAGAAAGAGGGTAGAAATGGAAATCCTCGCGTCCTCGTTAAGAAGCCTAAGGGTGGAGGAGGAGGCTCTGAATTTAATTACCCTGCGGATAAGTCTCCCGCCTTTCTCCCTTCTCCAGGCTTTCGGAAATTTAAGCGGTTTTGCCCGCTGACGGTGACGGGGTGTAATGCAAAGTTTAAGCCCTAATGACAGCCGGGCCACTCCTCGCCGAGGCTCCCGTAGCCGGTTCATGAGAAGATGACTTGCGCACGTGTTGTTTACAAGCCGAGGCGAGTCTCTGAGTGTCGTGAGTCTCAATGTGTCCCTTCTTGATTTTATTCCACACGCCAGGTTAATTTGGTATATTCCGGTGTAGGATAAACTCTTGGTCACTTGAGCACTACAACGAGCATAACATCATTTATAGTTGTAGTATAGACGATTCCTTATGATTAATTTAAACTTCAATGCCTATTTAATGGCTAACAGGAAACAGTGCGTGTGTGAATATAAAAATATCTTTGAACTTATAAAAATCCTCTGAGAGAGAATACAAAACACTATAGACGTACCACCCAAAGAAACAAATAATAGGTCTACTCATGGAGCTGCGTTGCTGCAGAATATAAAAAATGTATGCAAGTACCGTTTATGTTTGATTTGAGTTTTCTTGGTGTATTTGGTTTTTCTGCTTGAGAACAACATATGCAGAGCAAAGCAGTGTAGCAAAGCAGTAAATTACAATTTTCCAATGATGTTACTTGTTAAAATGCTACAGATTTACACTGTAGGGCGGAATTTATATTTTTTCCACAAAAGGTGGGGGAAGAAACAACTGCCACACATCTTTTTTTCGCAAAAAAAGTCTGTTTTAAATGTAAATTAACATTAATGCGATTGCTCACATAGACTACTTGATGGTTTATAAAAGTAACAGCCGAATAGAACTTCATCAATTGCCATTTAAGTTCACGACAATTGATTCTAAGCTTAATTTATTATTAAAGTTTCAATTATGAAGTAATCGTAGACTATAGCAATTTGAAGGGAGCAAAGATGTATGGTTGTTCGGTTGCATGGAGATCCAGAAAATGTTTTTTGCTGATTATCAATGGAGGACATGCATTAGTAAGTTAGTTTCCAGTAGTCGCGGTTTTTCTGATATTTAAAAAGGCTTTCAACCGAGTGATACATATCAAACTACACATCAAGCTAGAGGCCTATGACAAAGATAAAAATATCCTAGGCTGGATTACTTTTTGAATGGTTATCATAGATAATATTAGCTCTAATGCAGTAAAGTCACTTCATGGATTCCCCGCAGAGGTATCATGGGACCTCTATTATTATTTCTTTACATCTACGACATTAGCTATGTAGTTCATATGAACATCTTGTGCGCTATTTGCTGGTAACGCAGTAGTTTCCCGAGATATCCGTAGTCCCGTAATCCTGAGGATAAAATAGCATCAGTACATGACCTTAACGCAGGATAACGTTAGAACGTATCATGGAAATTCACATTAAACTTAAAAACATTGGGTAGAGTTTATTTGAATTCTTGATTCATTCTTGAATTAAAAGTAGTTCCTTCTACTAATGCCTACTGTGTCAAACATACCAGATTACACATTGCATATTCGATTAAATGCCTAGGTTTACCCTTACCACGCTCTCTCATGGTTAAAACATACACGGTAATATCCATAGAGAAAATATTTAGAGAAACTAGGTAGGTAATCACTCACGGAACGAAGATTAGATTCAGGTCACCTGATGATGACGGTACGAGTTGCATCCTAGGTCTTTTGAATAAATATTTTACGTGGAAATACAAAATGTATTCTTTAAGTTATAATATGAGTCGCTTCCACAAAGTAACGCTGGAAATTACATCGTATAGTTAAATTACAGATTAAATCTTTTGCATTCATTGGAAGCAGATTTCTCTGACGATGATGCTCAAAATGAATTCTTATCCACATCCTACAACGATAGGAAAAATCATAACCATAAGAATAGAGAGGAATGGAGAACTGACTGATTTAAGATTTAGTTTACCCCACGAACGATAAGGGATCAGAATAACTGTATCCGTCCGCGTAACGGAGTAGGAGTACTTTCCTTTTTTAATTCCAAGTTTGCTTAATATGTTGCCATTATTTCATTTTACCTCGTTTATTGTTCTTTTTAATAACAGCTCCTCTCCTATGTGTAGAGAAGTATATCTCATAATGGTACCGTACCTTAAGTTATCATAACTTTCGGTGTTCGAATTCTTTTGCACATACATTGTCACTAAAAAGTAAGAAGAAACTTGAATTTTGATCTTTCAAACCTGGCGTTAAATCCTCCCCAGCCGCACACCCTAAAATTGGCTTGCAAATTCTATGCTGCTGTAGCTGGTTTGTTGTAATCTCGAATTATTTCTCGTAATAAAAAGTGTTCAAATCTTTTAGGACTAAACTAAATTTTACCTAGGTGATTTAATAAGCCTGTATAGCATGGGCTACCAATTTTTCGCTCCATATTAACAAATAAACTCAAGTGCCCCCATCCTTTTTAAAAGTCAGTCCCGGAGCTACCTTCGCGTCCGAAGAGATTCCAATCTTATTTTTTACGGTAGCCAAGTCCCCTTCACCGACTTACTTCTCATAAAAACGTATGGCAAACAACCCACTGGATCTTCGCACAAATTTATATAATTCCATAATGAACACTCTCTCCTAAAGGTCCCACACACACACACACACACGCTCCCAGTGAGAACACCTCATACGCCCCTCCGTTCCCTTAACGACGGCTCTCGCACTCCAGCTCCCACACAGCCCGCAATTCCCCTCCCCCCACTGCGGAGAAGGAGGGCATCGTGGGGAGAGGGAAGGATGGACAGTATGGCGAAGAGAGAAGAGTTGAGATTGAAGAAATCCACTCCGCTTTATTTCTTCCCTCGACGAGACTACTGATTCAAGTGGAGTGCAAGAGTGTCCGAAGCCACCAGCTTCACTCTTCCGGGCCGACGTTTATGTGGATGTGCGCGTGGTAAGGAAGAGCAATAAGTGGAGGTTATTCAGAAGAAGGGCGGGGTGGGTGGATGATTGGAACGGGTTGGAACGAGCAAACCGAGAGGGAGCTTCAATTTTCAAGTGACTCCGCAAAGGAATGGGGGATAATATAAACGAATGAATGCATTGCTGCAATATCCCACTTCTCCACTTCGAGGCTTGTCCGTATTAAGTTTTCTCATCGTGTGCGCGTGTTGAGAAAATGACGAATTTTTGTATTTTGGAAGAGGCCGAGCGCATTTCACACGTTTAATAAGATATACTACTATATATGACTCCATTTATGAAAAAACATTATTCGCATAACCATATTTATTCTTGTGAAACAATCTCTACCTTGGAATGAATAAGTAAGGAAGAGGGGTCACTTTTTACTCATGAAGCACACTTGGGATACGCACTAAGTATTTGGGATTGGTCGAAGAAGTTGATTAGGTGTAGGGAGAGAAAAAGGGCAAGGAAAATTCGCTATGTTCGTGAAGCATTACAATGAGAAAGCGAGCGTAATGACGTTCATAACACTTGGGTGGGAATCCCACCAAACACGAAGGGAGAGCGCGAGACTAAGGTTATTAGAAAGGTACCGGACCCTCCATTTAACTTTACGATTTAACCACCAAATAAATCATCAATGCCCCTAATTATATCGGCAGCATATCATATTATTCGTCTGAAATAAGAGAGATAGACTGCTTTATCATTTGATACAGGGACTCTTTCTTTCCTCGTACGATTCGGGATCAAAACAAAAACAAAGCTAACCGGTGAAGAAAATAAGTCTGATAAACCTGGCTGCCAACTACTAACCTCAAAACGCTTATCCATTCAGTTACTGAAGGTTAATGACCGAACACAACCTACCCCACCGCCACTAGACTTCTGGCAGGGTAAGGGATAGATATAAATGCGATACATTCATTCCACGGCTTTTTAGTCAGATGTGATATTAGTGGTGAACAGAAGCAAAGACCAGAGACGAATCTCTATCTAACTTTAAAAGTTACGCTACGCTACGAACTCGCTTGAGAAGTAATCATTTGATTGAATACCTTTGATTATTCCGATCAGTACTGCATTTTGTAAATCGGCCAAAATAAATCCTTCAGGACTTAAGGAAAAATTATTTAATAGAGTCAGTATGAAAAAGGCCGTAAGAAGATTAAATTTTCCTTCCCACATCGTTGAGGTATTACTGGCTATTGTAATTGGTTCATTAGGTTATTCTGCGTCGCCTGACTACTTTTCATGTTTTTATTAAGATGAACGACCAGCTGTAATGAACCAGTTCACTCTCGGCCTTTCGTTTTTATCCTTTCCTTGCGTAATTCCTTACATTAGTTTTGATGAGGCTGTGTCGCTTATGAATTGGCCTTATTGACAGTCATAATCCTAATAAGGAAAACTTCAATGGGCTTATCTTCACCTCAATTCCATGTAATTCATTTTATAACCATCGAGTTCATCTGTGTTTCAATCAAAATTTTCTTGTACGGTAATAGGCCAAAAACAAAATCCTAAACAAAAGTTTTTTGAATTTGGGTGAGCTTGTTCAGAAGCTTCAACGCCCTTACCATTAGATGAAGAGGATTTGAATTTTGTGGTAGATAGCAACATATAATCCTACCGATAGGTAAAATACAAATATATGGGTTCAAAATTTCTGTAGGAAATAAAACAATGATGAGAAATTAACTCATACTAGTGTCTACTACCATACAAGTTTTGTGTATGTAAAGAGAAAACACTGTAATATATAAGATTTTAGGGACGATTTCATTCATGGCCAGAACCTTTAAATACTAGAGGAAATAGCAATGTCTGAAAACAAATCCAAACTTTTTGCAGCGATCCAGGGCAAGCTCTACTTTCAGTGGCAAAGACCGGCCTGATTATCCTATTGTAATGTGTCTGAGCTAAGGTATGCTTAAGTACACGTATAAATCTTGTGGTTGATGAGAAAATCAAAATAAAAATATGCCCATCACGTTTTCTGGCCCTTTCTCAAGAAAATGGTGGCATGAGATTAAAAGGATTGTCATTTACGTAAGAAATGGGAGTGGAGTGAGTATTATATGCCTTCTAAGAATACCTTCCCCTGGGGTCAGTTCATCAAAGAACTGATGTCAACAGCATGTTCTCAAAGTGAATCTAAGTTCATTTTTTCTTACCAAACAAGCCGTCACAAGACTATGTATGCCATAGCCCATAAAAAGGAACTAGATCGCAGCATCATCAAAATATAGAGATATAAGAAGGAATGCACGATAATTCAGCGAAGAAAAAATAAAACAAATTTAACCTAGAGTAAAAATTATATTAACTCTGATTTTCACCGAAATGAATTTCTCAGTGTGATTATCGAGAGTGCATAGTAAAAATCGTGAGTTAAATTTAATTACAAGAGTGTTGACGTATAATAAAGATCGTAAATTAAATACACAAGGGCGACATTTCATAATTCAATTTGTTTTAACTTTCTGACTCGAAAAAATGCACGAAAAATACTAACAGAAGGGGTCAACTGTTAATCGGTCATTGAAATTCTCTAGTTTCGCATGAATATCAATATGAATATAAGGTGAAGCTGATGGAAAATCATACAACTAAAAGCCATTGGAAATTCGGAAAGGAGCGGAGAAGATCACTTCATCCCATCACTCTATTACTACGCGCTCTATGCATATACACGTGCATATTTGCGTACATGTATTTATGAAAAAATGTAGGCAATGCGCGCGCCAGAGCACACATGATTCAATCGCTAAGAAAAATTCACCCTGAAGTCACTTCACCCTGAAGACGATGGCAGAGTAAGCCATCGAAACGTCGGTGTACTGCAACCTGACCCGGTGGGAAACCCGAGAGAACTTCTGGAATACCATACGCCGGAAAAACCTGAGATCCTTCGCTAAGAAAAATATTTGCCCCATGTTTGCGAACCTATTTGAACATCCAAGAAAAATAATTCAGTTCTTATAAAAAATTTTGTATACTAAATTTTAAATTAGTGTTTAAGATTTAAACAAATTATTTTCTACAGTTCTTTACATTCTAGGGTATTTCATACATTTATTAACCAATATTCTCGTATAGAATCATTTTATATTTTAATATACTCAATTAAAAAGGACTATTAAACATATTAATAAATTAAAATACAAGTACATGAAGGCATAGCTCTCAAGTGCCTCTGTGTGTTGTGAGAAGAGCAAATAGTGTTCATTTGACTACCATTGAGTACTGCGAACGAAATTAATTCATTCTCAAATGTGCACTATGCAAATCAATTGCTTCCTTTCAATTGTGTAATGTGAGACAACTTATGGATTATAATAGTAACAAGTCGTTTACTGCGGATGGATGATGGATAGAAGCTTTAACGGTACTCCCCAATAGACCATGAGTTACGCTATTCATATTTCTCTGGGAATCGGAATTGATTTTTCTAATGAAATTCTCATATGACGTCCTAAAATTCGGATCGTATAAAAAAACAGACCGTAGGATAAAATCACACTTAATCTGGAAAATATTCTCTATTTCCGCGGGCTTGAAGTGAAATGATGCCACGACTTAAACCTTCACTATTAACATCATAACTGAAAATCATTATTTACTTATTTGCATATAATGAAACATATCATGCAAATACACATATGTGATAGCAATTAAGAAAACTCAATTAAATATTTAGTAACAATCCTCATATGTGTCACCACGGAAACTGTGAAGCCACAATAAATTTAAATGTCTTTGTTTATATTGTTCATATACTTTAGGCCAATTATGAGACATATGTTTTTCAGCGAATTAGACAAGATGTAGGTATTATGTTGCACATTTAATGACATTTTTCGACTCTTAATAACGCTTGGTTCCATTGTTACAGGGCTGCTACGTCCATAGAGCCAAAGTGAACGCCACACAAGGAAAGAACAAAACCTGCAGGGAGAAGAAGGCTACGAGGGTTCCATAATGGGAATGGACAAGTCGATATATTAGCATAGAAATATGCACCAAGTAGCCGTTACAAACAAAAGGGAATTATTCTTCTTACCCAAAAGAAACGGGAGGAATACACGCAATATCTAACCGGATTCAGCGTCAATACCCTTTCGTTCGGGTCTCCAGGAACTAAGAGAGGTCTTTAGGTTATCATTTTTATCTTGAGAAATACAGATTTGAAGACCGCAATTCAAAAAGATAGGCTGAAGCAGTCTACTGATTCCATTCTTCTACTTTAGCATTGAACATTTACCATAAACTTTTCGATTATTCAAACCCGTCGGAATATACTGTTGCATGTATATTGAATTTCTCTTTAATAAACCAGTTTAATTAATTTTCAGTAGAGCAATACTCCCTAAAAACAATTAAGCTCTTTTTGACTTCATATAACTCATGTATCATCTTAAAATACAATTATTTATATTCATTAGTCATACCATATAGCCGACCCCGGTGGCGGCGGGGTAACGTCCTCGTCTGCCATTCCAAGGGTCGCAGATTCCCGCCTGGGTGAGTTTCCCTCCATCTAGGGCTTGGGTGTTTGTAAATGTGACCATCGTTATCGTTGTTAACAGTTCGATGTAAAGGCCAAAATGCGCTGTTTTCGGACTAATTCTGAATAATTAAATAAATTAAAATAAATTAAATACCTGAAGAATTTAATTGTGGGTAAACGTATTTTATTACCACCTGAAATGTTTTGTGGATAATATTTTTAGCAATTTTTCGAGAAAAACCATGTAGTACATTTTCAAACGTAAGAGGAATGAAATTTTAAAACTAAAATAAGAATGAAAGTTCACAGATGCGACACACACAGGGTTCTGAATAGTAATTACACAAAATGAATTATCCTTCTCCCCTTGTTTCGTTTCTCAAGGATTTACGGTAAGGTGGTCTTACCCATTTCGCATTCCGATATTTACCACATCTGGTGCAATTGCGCTTAAGGAAGATAGCAGCTCTTTGTCGAAATTGGCCCAATTCAGAAACTAAGCGGAAACTTTGATAGGTTCCTTTTTGCTACCGATTATTTGGTATGTGTCCTCGGCAAGGAGAAATATATCATTGCTTTATAAACTGCCTTTCTTTATCAACGAATCATTTTTTTCATGTTCAATAACTACACTTCCCGCATGTCTTTTTCATGAAAAATTAGAGTTAAGAGTGGACACCTGCCATTTTTAGCTTGCATTTCATTTTCAACTTTTTGTCTCAGAAATACCTTAGGGCCCAGTATACAATCATGTCATTGGTCATAAATATACACAAAAATAAGAATTTTATTAAGCTTCAGGAATTCTTAAATATTCCGAAAGTTTTTCGTCCTTTCCCACCAGCTTCCCTACAAGATTTCTAACGCTTTACATACCCGTATAATTTCATTAAACTGTCTAAATTCGCTACTCATAAATTTGAAGTTACTTTGAAGCATAAAAAAGAACTCGGTACTCTTGAAGGCTAGCGAATATAGAAAACGTTTTGGAACACTGAAAACTAACAATTACACATTATAATTGTTACAATGCCCATAGCCTTCAATAAATTGTTGATAATGTCTCTGATAAACTAATGTATTTATTTGCTAGTTGCTATTTGACTTGCCCCCTGAGGCAAGGGGGATAAGTCACAACATGATCAAATTTCATCTAACTACACCCAGTTGGTGTATTTTCCCTTCAGCATATGCTCTATGCACAAATATCAGAGACACGGCCACCGGGTTTATTGTTAGATTCTTAAAAATGGCTGAGTTATTTTCATGCCACACAAGATTGTGACGAAAATATAAAGATATGGGTAGATAAAAAATTAACAGAAAAGAATAAATTAACATAAATAAAAATGCATACCATAACCAAGAAAGGGTAAATTTGAACTTTAAAAGACTAGAAAATGAAAAAATTAAAATTATTCCTGCCACCCGGTACTCGCGCATAGTGCCAGCAAACTCCAACGATATTTTCAGCCCAAATATTTATTAGTTACCTGACCAGGGACTGCATATTTGCTTCTACCAAAAAATATTCTCTCATCAAGCATCAGGTATCTCAATGGGACATCGTGCACTGGTGACTACTAAAAACGTCGTGTTTTTTATGGGGTACACATGAGGATCGTAGGAGTCAGTCGTCATTCCTATTTTCTTTCCACAATTTAACAGTTTGTTCGCGAGGTGGAGTAATCCCCAGACAATGCAAGCGATGGGACTCCGCCTGAGAAAGACGCCCTGTGTATCACGTGGTCACCGAAGAGTAAAAGAGCAAGTGGAGGGGAGGGTAATGGAGAATCAGTCGTCTAGGTTAGAAGAGGATGAATAGAATGGGAGGACGTGGGGAGGGGCAAAACCGTCATCCCTCATCCCTGGGCATCCTACCGACTACATTCATCCCCTCCCTATCCCTCTCCCCATCTCTATTTACAGTATTCCCCGAGCCCTCAGGAAACCCTCGGACGACGATATTTCATTTGTTCCCCGACCGGTTCTTCTTCATCACCCAATGTCATATCCATGCTTGCTTGTCTTCGATTTTTTCCTCAGATAAGTCCTTCCTTCTTCCCGCTGTTGCTACTGTATTTACTTTACTCAACCAAGATTCTTCTCCGCCCGAACCTCTTAGCGAAGAAACTATAGGTAATGATTTTTCTCGAAGCACATGAGTCTTTTCATCACAATTCCAGCCAAACACTGGAGAATATTTTACGTAGCATATTGTTTGAGAACTCTTAAGTGTCTTATAAGCCGCAACTGATTTAGAGAATTTGTTTCCAGCTCATGAGTATTATTTTCTATAGGTTTTCCATCATAGAACAGAGTGAATTATATTAACAAACTCATCCAGTAAAAATCAAAATACTAGCATGAACTTGACTATTATAATTTTATTTGCGCGGAAAACCCCGGCAATAATTAGATCAAAGGCGCTTTATGTCATGTCTTGGTAGAAAACAACGCATCTCTTCCTTCCAACAAATGCTATTTTGCCGCTAATATATCGACTCGTACGAGAATTACAGATCCTAGAGAGGGAATTGGAACCTTAATGTGCGATATTGTTAAGACAATTTTTTAAATAAACAATATTTTTAGATGCATTTGAGATGAGATAGAAATATACTTTCTCTCCTCCAACCCACTTTCGAGGCCCCGTGAGAAACATCCTCCTTTACTCCTCCTGCCCAATATCACTGGTTTTCAAGCATCCACCCCGAGGTCTATCCCTCCCAACTGCCCGTTTAAACACACACAGTCCTCAACTATTCCCCCTTCCAACTCAAGTTCACCCAAGATTTCTTTCATTTTCACTACTTTACCTGCAACCACTTCCTCCAATCAAACACTCGCCTTCGGCCTTTCTCACTCCGAAACCAAGAATACATCCATATTTTTTTCCGGGAATCCCTCCCATCCATGATTTCATCCCATGACAACACCCCACTCCTTTCTTTCCCGGGGAAGAAAAAAATAATCTCCTCCGACCCTTTCACGCTGGCATACATATATACCACCCCCTTCTCCATCGCTTCCTTCTCCTATCCACACCACTCATTCAAAGCATCTTCTTCCTCCTTCCTCTTCAACCCCACCCCCCTCCTTGGTTTCCTTCTACCTCACATCACTTTAACCCCTTTGCGAGTGCAATCAGCTCGAAACGAGGCTCAATGAAATGTAAAATCCGTGTCGCGGAGACAAGGATAGGAGAAAGGGAAGAGAAGAAAGGATGAAGGCAGGCGTACCGGGAGGGGGCACTAGGGTGCGTGGATGGGGTTACAGAAGGGGGGAGAAAGAGAATGATGAAATGGGAGAGAGTGGGGTGGTCGGGGGAAGAGAAAAGATTGCGGGGAATGCGGGAAGGCATCGAACATAGAACGCCCCCGCGAAACCCAGGAGAGGGTGGTATGGGGCGGCGGGGTGAGGTGCAGGTGAAGAATCAGGCGGATGGGGTTGCGAGTATTTTTACACGGAGGACGGAGATGGGGAGAGGACGGTTGAACGGAGGAGGGATGATGGGAGAGAGGAGTTCGGTGGTGCGGGTTGGAAAACGGGGGAAAATGGCGTCTCGAGGTGAAAGATTTATCGTGCGTGGGAGGGGGAGAGATGAATGGATGGATGAGCAGGAGGAGGGGACGTATATATGTGGTGGTGGAGGTGAGAGAGGGTCGTGTGGTGAGAAAGGGCTTACAGTGTAATGGCGATGTGAAAATGTTATGGGAAGGATAATAATAGGGGATAGACTGGGAGAGGAATAGAGGGAGAAAGAAACGTTGCATGGCAAAGACAGAATGTAGAGACAGAAATAAGAAAGAGGGGGTCCAAGGGGTGATGGAAGAAAGACTCCTAGAGATTCAAGATCTCTTAGAGGAGGACGTGAACCGCGATCCCAAACTTATTGGAAAATTAACCATTGGAGAACACCCTTTCCCTTTCTCAACGCTTTTCTTGGCGCCTACATAGAGGAGTGGATCCATTCAGCACTGTTTATTTGTTCCTTCGCCGCATTATTTAAGGGAAAATTTGCTCTTCCGATTTTCTCACTTCCTTACTACCAATGACATCATAAACTCACCGTAAGGAAATGTCCTCACCGTTGAGTTATGATCCTTCCAAGGGAGATTGTTTTACTTCAATTCGAAAGGCTAATTTGCTTCCAAGTTTTTCTTTCCTTCCGAGTCGACGAAATTTTCTATGGCAAGAAAGGAGAACCACTTACGAATGCATGCATTATCGTCTTTGAGAGAGAATTTTCATGAAAGCATATTTCCAGAGTTTTAAAGATATATACTACCTTGATCAAAAAGTTCCCGGAATAACCACCGTGTGGCGCTCCCATCGTTCCGATTTGAGTTCTGTTTTTTTTGTTAAATTGGTACATCTGTTGTTGATATTCCCTTTAAATCTTAGTGTCATAACTTGACATTTGCAAAAGTTACGTAGCCAAGAGTACATCTATCTCTGTGTGTGTTGGCGATTTTTTACAATTGCAGAAATGGATTTAAATTTGCAACAACGAACTTGTATTAAATTTTGCGTAAAAAACGGATTTAGTGGCGCACGGACGTTGGAAATGTTGGAAAAGTGTTTCGGCAACGATTCTCTAAAAAAACGGTCGTTTACCAGTGGCACGAGCGGTTCAGAAGTGGTCGTGAGTCAATCGAAGATGATGAACGCAGTGGCAGACCATCGACATCGAAAGTCGGTGAAAAAATTGATAAAGTAAAAGAAATGTTGGTCAATAACCGCAAATTAACCATCAGAGAAATAGCGGAGGACTTGAACATTGCCTATGGATCCGCCCAAGACATTGTGGTTAATGATTTGGGTTTCCGTCGTGTAGCAGCAAAGTTGGTGCCGAAAGACCTCAATTTCATGCAAAAAAGAGACCGTGTTGACGTCGCAAAAGACATGATTTGCGAGGCTGAATCCGATCCCACATTCATCAAAAGGATCATTACTGGAGACGAGACGTGGGTTTATGAGTACGACACGCAATCCAGACATCAGGCAAGTGAATGGCGTTCACCAAATGAGCCGAGACCAAAAAAACCACGTCGTTTTCAGTCAAAAAAGAAGGCAATGCTGACGGTTTTCATGGATTACAACGGTGTAGTGCATCATGAATTTTTGCCAGAAGGCCAGACAGTAAACAAAGAGTATTATTTGGGCGTTATGAGACGTTTGCGTGAAGCAATTCGCCGAAAGAGACCAGAAATGTGGGCACAAAACTCGTGGATTTTGCACCATGATAACGCACCGTCGCACAGTGCTATCATTATTCGTAATTTTTTGACGAAAAATGCAACAAATACCATCCAACAGCCACCGAATTCACCTGATTTGGCTCCCTGTGACTTCTTTCTGTTCAATCGAGTTAAAAAACCATTACGGGGAACGCGTTTTAGCAGCCGAGAGGAAGTAATGGAAAAATCGCAGGAAGCACTGATGGACATACCGAAAACCGACCGTAACTTTTGCAAATGTCAAGTTATGACACTAAGATTTAAAGGGAATATCAACAACAGATGTACCAATTTAACAAAAAAAACAGAACTCAAATCGGAACGATGGGAGCGGCACACGGTGGTTATTCCGGGAACTTTTTGATCAAGGTAGTATTCATTTTAATGCAGAAACGTTGTCTTGGCATACAAATTTCCTTCATTCAATAGAATTCCAACTCAATAAATTCTAAAGAGAATTCTTTTTATGAATGGAATTCGTTATTCTATGAATAGCTGATTTACTGAAGGGAAGAATGAGAACATTACTTGAGGAAGATGTTCCACCACAAAGGAAGAATAAGTGTACTTCCTGCCAGCGAGCCAAAGATATTTTTTTTATTCGATGTAAAATACATCAGGAATTATGTTAAATGAACGAGATACATAAGTTTTTATCAACTTTTCTTGGGTATAATGTCAGAGAAATGGAAATGCATAAAGCTATAAAAGATTGAAATACATAAAACTTCATAAGGTATAGTTTATCCAGAAACGACACGAGTCCCCGGTTAAAAATTAGATTCCACCTAGGAAAACCAGGTCACCAAACTTATCGTATATTCATGGAACATCCCAGGGTGTTTGCAAAGGTCGATTAAGTATTTTAAAACTTTCAGCCAACTCTAAGTACATATATCTGGCAAGAAATGTTGCGATTTGATGAGGAATGATTTAATAAGTTCACCATACTGGATTCATCCAACTTCGTTTTACATCATTCTTGTAAAAATGTCCGTTGTCCGCTTCAATTTTAGTTAGCCGCATATAACTTCCTTTAGATTGCCTTGGTTTAAGATTTTTTATTTTTCATTTAACTCCCTTGGCCTAACCTGTCTATTTGAATCATATTATTGATATGATTCATACATATATGATGCGTAAGTCTTAAAACTTCAACGAAGAAATACCACGAAGATTATACACATCCAGCACTCTCGACATGCATGTATGATATTTCTAACCCTTGGAAATTTATTTTCCATATAACTCATTTATCCCAAATACGGTAACTCAAATTTTGCGACATTCTAATAATTCATAACCATTTAATCAAACCAAATCTAGATTACGTATATTGGTAATTATCGTAATAGCATCGTACTTTTCTAGAGTCCAAGGAAATCTTATGACAATGCATACAACATTTATACCAATATTCGAATGAATTAATAAATGCACCGGCATCATTTGCGTAACATTTTCCAAGGTGAAAAATGGTTCCGTCGGAGTTTTCACATTAATTTAAAGGATACACAGAGAGTAATTTAGATGCTAGAAGCTGGATTTCAAATCAAATATTTGTTTTCATTTTCTATAACATTCCATCACGTAATTTTTTTTTTCAATTTTGGCGTTTACTTCGGTTCTCTACATGGAGTTAATTTAAATTTTGAGGAAACTTTAAAATAAAAATGTTCAAAACTATTAAAATGAGGAAATAATTCTATGTGAAAACAGAAAATAATTCCATTTGATACTTCAGCATTTATAATGTAATGTTTATTTAGTCCGAAAGATACAAAACTAACCTGGGAAAGGAAAATTATTTTCCTCAAATTTAAAACAAAATAGGTTTAGGACCTAATTTTGCAAAAGGCTACAACACAACATATGATAAAATTATACAAAATTTCAGCAATCATTAACACAATTGAACGAAACATTTTGAACAACCACTGGAAATTCTACCACGTCATTAATTTATACAATAGCTAGTAAAAATGATTTCAATAAATTCATTGAATACCGAAACAGTGTAATTGACAGTATTGGTATTAAAATATTAGTCTATTGATGAAATTATGATCACACATAAATATCATCATTAAAATAAATAATGCTTTTAAACTAAATCCAGAGGTCTATGAGGATTCTCCATCGTGGTCGTGGAGAATTCTTTACTTACCAGCAATTATATATTCTTTCTTATTCTTATTTAAGCACGTTCAAGCCACTGCTAGGGTGTTTGGCAGGTGGTAAATACACACCAGATTAATTTTAACCCGAATATGACCCAACCCCGGTCGATCAATGTTATTATGTTCCCTCATCGGTTCGTGGAAAAAAATGGCACCTTAAATCGATCTGCTCTACACTTGATCTCTCTTATTTTATGGACATGATCTCTGTTACCGTAGTACGATGGGGGTAATAATTATTTTCAATATCAATGCTAAAGAGAACTCCTTCCAATTTATACAGGAGTTTCAATTCATAATTTAACTTTCGCTCCGTGAGTCATTCCCAGCCTAACTACTCTAATATTTTGGATATGCTACCAAGTTTATCATAACAACGTTTTACAAGTCTAGCTCCTCTACGCTACAAGCGATCGATTACAGCTATTAATCCAACTTCGTGGGGATCCCATATTATCATTTTCTTTGATCAAAGCTGATCACATTAAACATTAACAGATACGACATGTATTACCCTTTACCCTTAATATCTTCAGGTAACTGCGAGTAAAATTAGCATTAGAGCGTAGTGTGATACTTTGTGAATCCAAATTATTTTGCATCTTAATTGGAATTCATTCATATCGATCCAAGGTCCATATTTGTTTTGAAATGTCGACAAATTAATAAGTACATTGAGGAGTAAAGATGGATTGAATTCAACGATTGACGATCTATCCACTCAACCACAAGTTGCGAAATTTAGGTGTAACGAAATAATTTACCTCACTGTACATACACCGTGGTGCTGACGCGAGCCGTGGGGTAATAACCGCTTGAATGCGAGCGAGCGGGGCCAGAAGAACTCCGTCTCGACAGCGTCTGCAGCGGCGGAAGACTGAGTGAGGGAGGGGTCGAGCCCATCGGAGGCAGCCGCGGGGAAGGGCGACAATCCCCCTCATTCATTCGCATAGAGGGTCAGTGAGGAGGAGGAGAGGAGAGAGAGCTAAAGGCGACGGAAACGATTCCGAATGCCCCGTCACGACGATGCGGAATGGGTGCCAAGGTGGATAACAGGATTCTTAGGGGTCTGCCAAGCGAACGGCGTTGTTAAAGCGGGAGAGGGGGGGATGGGATGGATGAGGAATGAGGAAAGGAGAGAGAGAGGGATGCGGATAGATAAGGGCGGTCGGATGGGACTCGGGAGGAGGTAGTGTGGAGGGGGGGAAGGGAAAGGATGATGAATTGCGAGCGGATGAGATGAAACCAGAGTGTTTCCCAAGGGGAAGGGGTCGGTGGAGGGGGTGGGAGATGAGGGTGGGCGGAGGCCCATGAGAAAGGGGAGGTTTCTCAGAATCGATATCACTTAAGTGGGGCAAGGGATCGTAGAGAAGGAAAAGGATTTGAAACGGATCAGCAAAAGGAAGTCTTGAGCTCTCACATATTTCGTGGAACCATTGACAACCTCCCGAAATCTCCCCACCTCCCCGTTCGCGCCATCCTTTGGCCCGAGAAGGTCCTCCCACGTGCCTCTTTTGCTCCTACCCCGTCTCCTCTTTCTTCCTGTCCGTATCCTTTTCCTTCTCCAGCCATCCCTCCCCCTCCCCGACGCTTTCGGGGAACTTGATGGCAAAGGGAAAGAACTCCCTCGTAATTAAATTAGTTGGAAACGACGTTCACAAAGGGAATCGTGTGTTCTTATGGTGTTGTACGCTGTTTCAAACGATGAGTACCAGCTCTTGCCGATAATAATCTCAAAGACTGGACGGAAACCCTTTGTCATCATTGATAAATATGGCGAGGGTAATGTAGCGTATCAAAACAAATTGTCTCATAGGTCATTCACAATATTCCGAGGATATTTCTGACCCTCTGTCTGATTTTCACATTTAAAATAATAACAATGAACTTCTTACACCAAAAACGAGGTTCATTTTCTCATCTAATGATCTAAAAGATGCCATAATAACGGGATGAATTTGCCCAGAAATGAATTCGCTTTCAGACGCATTTAGAACTTTAACTAACATGCCGAGATTCAGCATTAAAAATTGGTGATTCTATACTTATTCTCTAATGTGCATGTTCCAAAAATTAAAGAGGCATTCCATGCAAATACAGTAGCCATCTCTACAATGCAAGGGATTGAATTTGCTGAAAAAAGTTAAAAACGATAGCATATTTACTTAAAACTTTTCGTACCAAATGACGAGTTGATTTTACCATATTACAATTCTATTTGCATGAATGAATGTTTTTACAGTTCAAGAATCGGTCATCCATATCAAAACATATGTAGGTGCCTATTCTTAAGAAAATTTCACTGAAATGAAAAATGGCTCTAACATTTCCACCACTATTTAAACGTTTAAAATTCTGCTTTCAACTGATCTTTAATGACACAGCTACCTCAATGAAAAATGCATGTGGCGGTATTTTCCGGAGATTTGAGAACAGGAATTTCGACAGGCATTACGAAAGTAACGGCCTCGTAGAATACATGATATCATATTTTCATTTCTAAAAAATTCTAGAGATAAGAAAGTTCTGAGAAACGTCTGGGTGAGAAGAAGAAATATTACTATGCATTTACCGATTTGGAAAAGGAAAATGACAGGATAAATTTAATAAAGTTGAGGAAGATTTGAGAGAATATGAAGTGAAGAAGCATTTCCTGATCCTAAAAAATCGAAGACGAAAAATCGTACGCCACATATAAAAGTAAAGGGAACTTTTAAGTGAAGGGCCCGGTTTGAAATAACGCAAGGCGTGACATACGGGAGCATTAAGACATCATAGCTGTTTAATGCGCTTATACATTTGTAAAAAAAACAAAAAAGGTAAGCTACATTGCACCTACATAATTCATGCATATGAATTCATGAATTAGGCATGTTCAGTGGCTACGCATGACAAGGTTCTCGTTTACATCAGTAATCCTAAGATGTACCCTTCCTGTTAAGCCCTGAAGATTCAAAATTGATGGCTGAGAACCCGACCGATTTAGAGGAAACCCTAGGTAGTTTCATTGAGGTAAGAAAGGAAACAAAATTGACAGATAATACATCTAAAATGAAAAGAAAAGGTTATCTATATACGTAGAAATTGAAAAAATGTGAGGGTGACTGCACAATGAGTATGAAAAGTTACATAAGGAAAGAGGGGATGACTTCGTATATCTCAGCAGAATGTTCACAGAAGATAGCAGGATATACGTGGAGGAAAAAAGCACTCGAAAGCCGGCAGAAAGGTTGTCGGCACAATTTTGAGTAAATCAATGAATTAATGTTATTTACTTTATTCATTTTTTAATTATTTATTTATTTTAGTACCCTGCAAGGCACCAGTAGGGTGTGTGGTATGGAGTGCATTATACCAGACTAATTTAACCCGAATGTGACCCTATTACGGTTGGACAGTGTAATTCTGATCCCTTATCGTTCGTGTAAAAAATGACACCTTAAATCTATCTGTTCCACAGTTAATCCCTCTTATTTTATTGGCATGATCTCTTCTACCGCAGTACGATGGGGGTAATAATCATTTTCAGCATCATTGCTAAAGAGACCTCCTTTCAATTTATGCAAGTGTTTCAATCAGTAATTTAACCGACGTTCCGTGAGTCATTCCCAGTCTAGCATCTATAATAGTTTGGTTACGCTACTTACATGACAGCGTTTTCAAATCTAGCTCCTGCACGCGATACAATTCGGCAATCAATCTAACTTCATGAGGATCCCATATAATTGCATCATATTCTAAATGAGGCCTAACCAACGACAAATAACATTTCTCTTTGAATTTTTCATCACATTTACCCAGTACTCTTCTAAATAGTCCTAATGTTTTTTAGCTTGTCCACATATTCCCCGTATGCGCTTCAACAAGAAGAGATCGTGAGTGAGGGTAACGCCTAGGTATTTAATTAAGCCTACATATTCCATATCGGGGTTCCCAATGCAGTAGGCGTTCAAGTGGGAATTGCTCTTTTTCCAAAAATGTATCACTACACACTTTTTCAAGCTTAATTGTAATTGCCAAGTGCCGCACCAGCGTTTTATAGCATTTAGTTCAGCTGGCAAAGCTGCTGCGTCCTCAAGATCACGGATTTCACGGTAAACCACTGCATCGTCGGAAAATTAAAGTATCTTACTTATGGCTGCGGAGCCTATGTTGTTAACGTTAAGTAAGAATAAAAGGGATTCAGTGACTCTTCCCTGGGGAACACCAGAAGTACCTTCTACTGCATTTGAGCTACCCCATCTATCACTAGTCTTTAAACCCGACCATTCAAAAAGTCTTTAATCCAACCCCGGATATTTTTATCTTTGCCAAATGCTTCTAGCTTTGCCAGTAGTTTACTATGAGGTACTTTGTCGAAGTCTTTCTTAAAATCTAAAAACATCGCGTGCACTAGAACATTACTCTCTCCCGAAGTAAGAATATCGTGAACAAAAAGCGCTAGTTGTGTCTCGCAGGATTTGACTTTTCGGAAACCGTGCTGATTTTCCATTAATTACTCCTAGTTATGGAGGTGTCTTACGATCGAACTAGCAACAATATGTTCCATAACCTTACACGAAATAGACGTGAGGAAATGGGTCTGTAATTGCTACGCTTCTCCTTGTCTCTGTTTGACCGTTTTACAATCTCTGGGAACCTTGTGATCTACCAGCGACTTCTTAAATATTATTTCTAAATACGACGCAATTTCCGAAGCTAGATCCTTAAATATACGAGTGGGTATTTCATCGGGCCCGGGGGATTTATTAGGCTCAATATTTTTCAGCAAACGTTCTATTCCATTACAGGTATAGGAGATTTCCATTTTGGGCATCGGTTTACCGGCACGATTTGGCAAGCTATTGGAGGTATTCTGTTAGATATTAGTGACGACGCTTTAAAAGAGGGAATTAAATAAGTTAGCCTTTTCCTAACTGCTGCTTACTCTTTCACCTTTATCATTTTTGAATGAATTCCCTGAACCTCTCTGACGTACGACCAAAATGCTCTCAGACTCTCTTTCAAAATTTCCACTAACCTTTTCCTTTTGAATTCACTAAACGCTTTCCAAAATTCATTCTTGGCATTCGCCCTAGATACCTTGTAATCATGACTGATCTCAATTCTTTTTCGCTAGAGATATCATCCCTAATATTTTTCTTCTTGAAGTGATATAATCTTCGAGGTCGCAATGATTTTTTAACATTCGCGTTGTACCATGTAGGTTTCGTGTAATCTTTTTTAAATTTACTGGGAAAGAGCTTGTTGACTGCTGAGAGCGTGAGCTCAAGGAAGTGATTCCACGTATTCTCAAAATGTCGGTGATTACTATCTTTCTTAAAACTAGCAAATTGATTCTGTAGCAAGCACTTTAGGCCATTGGAGCGAAAACTCAGTATTTACTGTCCTGTGGTCACTAATTCCTAATACTAGTCCTGTAGGACAAAAACTACGAAATAGAGGGTTCAGTACTAACTACGGCCAATCAACTTAAATATTTGGGGGTATTTCTAACACCACGCCTTTCATATGGAGCATATATCAGGACAATATGCGGATCCGCTATAAAGCAACTCGGCTTCATTAAACAGGTGGTGGGGAAATGTAATGGGAAAGTAAAGGAGGTGTTATTTTGCTCTAGTTAGACATCATGTGGAATATACCGCAAGTACTTGGGATCCTTGGGAAAAAATGACAAAAAGAATTAGATAAAGTCCAGAGAAAATCCGCCAGATTCGTTAAAAATTGTTATAATATGAACACAAGGGTAACAGGTCTCTTAGGGGATTTAGGCTGGGAACCACTTGAAGTGCGGAGAGAACAAGCGAGATTAAGACTTTTAGAAAGATTCAGAAATAACGAGTTTAACGATGAAACTAAAGGAATTATTATGGTCCCACACTACTTAGGTGTATCAGACACAAATATAAAATAAGGGAGATGATTCTAGTACAGATAGATACAAATACTCATTCTCTCCCCGAACAATCAGACATCATAATAGTAAGAAACCGAAGTCACTTAATAAAAAAAAATATTGCATTTACAAGTCGGAACAAAACTAAACATTGCAAAGATATTAGGTATATTTCTAGGTGCATGAGTATGTTGGTAGTTTGAGTGGTTGCATGTTTGTGGGGTGCAAGTGTTCTTGCCTGAATGTATACCATGTTTTGTTTGCGGATAGTATAAATTTGCAGCTTTTGCATGCGGTTTTTTTCTTAATTACGGGTGGTATCCTAACACACCCCGCCACACGCCCTTACGGCGGGTTGCGTGGTATTAAATAGATGTAGATTCCTTTTACAGTTTCTATAGTTAAGACTTTTTCGCGAATATTCGTTGCTAACAAATTAAGCTTATCATCGCTCCTAGTTGGTGAAATGACAAGTTGATGCTAGGAGTTCAATGTAAAGTAATTCAATAACGATTCGAATATATCTTTGTCTTTATTCCTCGTTTTAAAACTATATATGCTCCAATCAGTAGATGGGACGTAAGAATCTTCACCGATTAGAACGTCGCGATCCTTGTGTTGGGCTAACAAACCTTTGATTTACTTATCTAATCCTAGTATTGAGTTATCTCTGTCGTCAGACGGGCTGTAAAATGCATATACGAGTATAAACAGGGTTGCACCCAAAAGTGGTGGGACTGATTTTCTCTGGCGCGAACGGAGCGGTGGAGGGGGGTCTGCATGGCAGGATAAGGTGGAGGGGGCTCTTAGCAACAGACCGACACCAACCTCAGTCGTCTGCGGGCTGTCGTTGAGTGAGGACACCGTTTTTAGTGAAGCAAGTTTTTTGTCCGCGTCGAAAAAAAAATGAATCTGAATTTAGAGCAACGTTATTCCGTGCCGCTCCCCGAAACTCGGGAAGACGGCAACTGAGACCCTCGATATGATCAAGCAGGCTTATGGGGACACTGCCTTAAGCCGTTCCACAGTATTTGAGTGGCACAAGTTGTTTAAAGAGGGTAGGGAGCTCGTTGAAGACGACCATCGCTCCGGACGGCCGTCGACGGCAAGAACCGACACGAATGTGGACAGAGTGAGGACACTGCTGAACACAGACCGACGCTTAACCAGTGAAGAAATTGCAGACCGGTTGGGTATGTCTGCATCCAACGTCCAACGCATTATTTCACAGGATTTGGCCATACGCAAGGCGTGCGCCAAGATGGTGCCGAAAATGCTGAATGTCGACCAACAGGCAACGCGTGTGCGCATTTCCGAAGAAGTGTTAGCCAATTTGCACCGAGATGAAAATTGTTTGGACAATGTGATAACTGGTGATGAAACATGGGTTTTTCAATATGAAAAGGCTCCCATGAGCAAATCAAAAATCAAAACGATGTTGATTGTGTTTTTCTACCGTCATGGAGTGGTTCACAAGGAGTTTGTCCCACCAGGGGAGACTGTGAATGCGAACTTTTACGTGCAGGTGCTCACCCGCCTCCGAGAACGCGTGAAAAGCGTCCGACCGGCCATCACAAACTGCTGGGTGCTTCATCATGACAACGCGCCGTGCCATGGCGCGCTCGTCGTCAGACAGCTCCTGGCCAAATACGGCGTTGCCACGTTGCCGCACCCGCCCTATTCTCCCGATCTGGTACCACCGGACTTCTTCTTCTTCCCCCTGATGAAAGGACAGCTCAAGGGACGACGTTTTGACTCGATAAAGGCCGTTCAAGAGGCTTCGACGAGGGTCATCAACGGCATCCCCAAAGAAAATTTTCAGCGGGCGCACGGGGAATGGGAGCAACGTTAAACTAAGTGTGTAGCAGCTCAAGGAGCATACTTTGAAGATTATTAAGTCGATGTAAGTATATCGTCAATAAAATTCTTGTAAAAAAATCAGTCCTACCACTTTTGGGTGCGACCCTGTAAATTCGTTTGGATTGAGGACTTTTAATTGAGCACCAAACGCTTTCCAAACAATCACCCGGAATTATCTCAGGCCTCCTGACGCAAGATTTTTTAACTAAAATTAATATTATTTGTTCTGATTCTTTTTGCTCGATCATTTCTATGATTGGTAAAGGAATTTTGTGAAAATTTCACCAACCAACAATTTTAAATGTTGATCTAAGCTCTAAGACAGCAAAAATGTGTTGTCTCGTAGCAAAACTTATGCCAAGAAACATAAACATTTCAACTAAATTAGTTTGAATAGAAATGCTTGCCGTAAAAATAGGAGGTGAAGGTGAAAAAGAATGTGTCTGTCATTACTAAATACGAACGAAAGGAGCATGATACATTGATTTGCCATGCAGCAAAAATGGACGAAAGTCGAATGTTCAAACAGATACATAATATCATACATATTATTTTAGTTTGAAAGCTTGGGCGTAAAAGGGGCAAAAGGAATATACAAAGACAATAAATCTTGATAGGCATTAAAAAATAGAGTAATTTTCGTGAAACAAATTACAAATAGGATTTTTTTTGCTTTTCCTAGACAGACAGGGAACGGCGTGTGTGATAACTATGTTTGTAAGCATATAGATATGAATAATTCAAAATAGTTTGATGAACTATTTTGAACTATTTGCTTCTTCAGATTTCAGTCACCTTGTAGCGCATTCTGCGAGAGCTCAATAAAGTCTGCCAAGCACATAAGCTCCGGAAACCAATTTTCCTGAACCGAGTTCCCGAAACTGATTTCATTTAGTACACGTGCACCTCTAGTCCATGAACTTTGGAGTTCAACCACATTATGGGGCATGATCTTCGATTTCGTAGAAGGGAACACAATCCGTTGAAACAACTACACGCATGGAAAATGCTTTTAGAATTCTGCGAACTAGACCACTGCAAGGGAGGTTGCCCAATATTGTAAGCTTATTGTTTAAGGTATACTATGTCTAGCGCATGCCTCATGCTGTTAGTTATAAAGTTATCGCACATTGGCAACCACAAGTAGTTCACAACAGATAACGGGTATCTAGGCTCTACGAGTATAGTCTAGAAATAAACTATTTTATAACGTGAGAACGTTGCACGAATCAGCGACAGAAAGACAGGGTTCCCACAGGCTCGAGAGGACCATTTACGGCCGTATAAGTCGTAATCCACATTTTCACTTTTGGGTATGGTAGTCTGGTAGACAATGATTGCGCACGAGCTCTATCGACAATGATGAGAATGAACCGCTACCTCATGGCCACCACCTCAGTCGTTCGGAGCTAAGTTAACTTTGATTTTAACACGATGACATTTTCATTTGTTTTGGAAATAAAATATGGTTCAAAACCTCTATTCAAAACATCTATTGATCTAACTACTTTTCGTTTAGAAGATTGGAATAGACGATACAAAATAGATAAGAGAAACGTTTGTGAAGAATGATCTGGTACTTTCCCGGCGAATAATGTTTTCCAAGATTATTCGGGTCTCCCACCGGGTCCACGTTCGTAGGGTTGCCGACGTTTCGATGGCCGAGTCGTCCATCGTCTTCAGGGCATGTCGGTACTCAGGTTTGGCCGCCTTATATAGTCTGGTCGGGAGGTCAGGTCACGTCTGATTGGTCGGACGCTTTCCCCCTCTTGTTTTGCCTTATGTTCCTCAAAATGGGTTTCCACGCATTACTGAGGGAGTATCCGCTGTCTCGGTTAATGGATTTGTTTTCGAGCCGGATCGCTATTGCTTCCTTAGTCAATCTTTCCCAGAATTTTTCTTCTCGGCAAAGGACCCTTGTCTCCTCCCACCGAATGCTGTGGTCGGAGATGATGCTGTGCTCTGCAATGGCCGATTTCTCGGGTTGGCACAGTCTGAGGTGTCTCCGGTGTTCTTTTAACCTTGTAGCGATGGTCCTTCCGGTCTCTCCCACGTAGACTTGGCCGCACTCGCAGGGTATTCGGTATACTCCCGGGGTCATGAGGCCACAGGGGTCCTTTGCCCTTACTAATTCGTCCCTGAGTTTGTTACAGGGACGGAAGTAGGTGTCGATGTTGTACCTCTTCAGTATTCTCGTGACCTTCCCCGAGACCGTGGAGACAAAGGGTAGACCCGCCCTTGCCAGTGGTTTTGAATCGGCTTCCTTCGGTGTGGAGGCCCGCGGCTTGACGGTCCTTTTTAGAGCCAAGGCGATTTCTCTCTCGCTGTAGCCATTTTGCCTGAAAGTCTTCTTAAGGTGCAGCAGCTCCTTGTGAAGACTTTCTGTGTCAGATATTGCTCTTGCTCGGTGTATAAGCGTTGATAGAACCGCCATTCTCTGGGAGGGGTGATGGTGACTTCTTCCGTTGAGGTAAAGGTCTGTGTGCGTCGGTTTGCGGTAGACGCTATGTCCCAATGACCCGTCTGCCCTCCGGTGGATGAGTATATCGAGAAATGGAAGGCTATTGTTGACCTCCACCTCCATGGTGAACTGTATATTTGGGTGCAGGCTATTCATGTGCTCCAGGAACTGCTTGAGGGTCTCCGATCCATGCGGCCAGATGATAAATGTGTCATCCACGTACCGGAAGAAACATTTAGGTTTGAGAGGGGCTGATGTTAGGGCCTTTTCTTCGAAATCTTCCATGAAGAAGTTGGCGATCACAGGAGACAGGGGAGATCCCATTGCCACCCCATCGGTCTGCTCGAAGAACTCGCCATCGTATTTGAAGTACGTGGAAGTCAGTGCGTGGTGAAAGAGATTCACCGTGTCACGATCAAACATGGCTTCCAGTAGTCTGAGAGTGTCTTTGAGAGGCACGCGAGTGAATAACGACACCACATCGAGGCTGATCATGAGGTCTCCTTCTTCGAGGCGAAATTCAGCCAAAGTTTTAACGAAGTTCAGTGAGTTCTTGATGTGGTGTTCACACAGTCCGACGTGAGGTGACAGGATTCCGGTGAGGTGTTTGGCCAAATTGTATGTGGGTGACCCAATGGCACTCACGATGGGTCTCAGGGGTACGCCGTCTTTATGAATCTTGGGTAATCCATAGAGTCTAGGAGGAGCAGGTGCTGGAGGAGACAGTTTTCTGGCCGCATCTGTGGGAAGGCCTGTCTTCTTGATCAAAGCGATCGTTTTCCTAGTGATGGAGTCAGTGGGATCTCTGGTGAGTTTCTGGTACGCTTGGTCCCGTAGGATGTCCTGCATCTTATGGCGGTAGTCCTCGGTGGTCATCAGTACCGTGGCGTTGCCTTTGTCCGCTGGTAGAACCGTGATGGCCTTGTTGTTACGTAGTGCACGGACGGCAGCCTTTTCCTCTCTCGTGGTGTTGGGCTTTGGTGGAACGGCCCTTTTTAGGACCAAGGCGATCTCTGCCCTCACTTCCTCAGCCAGGTCCCCGGGTAGCTTTTTGACGGCAGGTTCTATTCCGGCTACGAAGTCACTGATTGGTACGATACTGGGAGCTGAAGCGAAGTTGAGTCCTTTCGACAGGACCGACATCGTAGGTCCATCAAGCTTCTCTTTCGTCAGGTTGATCACCAACCTTTTTGGGTCCAGCGGCGAGATCACCGATTTTTTAGTAGGAAGACTGCTGAACTTCTTTTTCTGCCTTTCGGTGTCTTTGTGGAGCAGTAACTCTCCACTGGCTGTTGTGGCGCGGTCGATGTACTCCCAGTCCGAAGGGGAGAGCGTGGTTGCCAAGCGTAAGTGAAGCGTCATCAACTTCCTTGCGCACTGGTCTAGGTGTTTCCTCTTGTCATGGATGCGTTCACGGACTAAAGCCAGGCTTGCCCGCTTCAGGATACGCTTTGCAGCCGGTGTGTTGATTGACGACCGGACTGCGGCGAAAATAGGGATGGCCTCTTCGTCACGACATCGCAGGAGAAAGGTGAGCGAACTTAGGAGTCTCGCCTTCTCCTTACGCAAAGCTTCCAGTTTCCGGATGCTGTGGTGAATTTCCTCCCCGTAGAGGTTTGTGAAGAATGATCTGGTACTTTCCCGGCGAATAATGTTTTCCAAGATTATTCGGGTCTCCCACCGGGTCCACGTTCGTAGGGTTGCCGACGTTTCGATGGCCGAGTCGTCCATCGTCTTCAGGGCATGTCGGTACTCAGGTTTGGCCGCCTTATATAGTCTGGTCGGGTCGAAACGTCGGCAACCCTACGAACGTGGACCCGGTGGGAGACCCGAATAATCTTGGAAAAGATAAGAGAAACGATTTCAATTTCAGTATGAACAATCGAGTTTATTCAAACAATTTAATTCAGTACCGGGCTTTATGTGATTCCATTTTAGGCTCGTATCTGATTTTAGCAGTGGTGTAAGTCTCACAATAATGACTTTAAATGAGGCAATTTATCCGCTTAAGGCTCACTACACATACGGAGGGATAACGACGCTAATATTTGGGTATTTAAATGGTTTCAGTCCAGATTACGTGAATTATTCTCTTGGCATCTAATAGACAAAAACTGTAGAGTAACGATTGGAATCAACAATCATGTTACCCCATCGTCCTTTTAGATTTGCCTTGTTGATTAATTCTGAAATATATCAAGTGATTTTCGAGTATTATTATACCGTAGCTTCAATAAATCGACGTGATCGAAATGGCCTTCGGCACATAAATATCATTTAGAAGATGCGTCGCAAAATGGACTCATCCTAAAACTAAATATTACCATTATTCAGGTTGTTAGCTGCAGTTTATCAAAGATTAAAAAATGCACAATCGATATTTCCAGATGGATGGAATCGCGTTGAAACTGGGCCAGGCTTGTGTAAACATACGCGATGGAGGTGCGCATTCATGGCTGCCATTTTCCCGCCATTATTTACGCCCTTTCGCCGTTCTTCCGTTTTTTTTCGTTGTAAACTCCCCGACGGAAACCAGCTCTCCGACTGAGCATCAACAGGAGAGCAAAAAGAGAAAAAACCAAGAACAGTTTGGCTCGTGGAACTACTCTTTCACGCCACTCAGCACCTCTTGTGCCATGCCGCACTGACTTTGCTCAACAAGCGCTATAACCCATTCCACACGTCATATACCCTTGTATACCCTTCGCGCCCCCTCCGACATATCCACACCCCCTCGTCTAAGTTCCCCTACCCCCAACGCTCCCTCGTTCCCGCGCCGGCCCCACTCACCCCACCCCTCTCCGACTCCAGTTGGCTCAATCTCCACCCTATTTGCTCCATACCTCTCTTATACATCTCTTCCCCGCCCACTCTTTCGTTCACGCGCTCACCTTCGAAATTTCCGTCCCCTCTCCTCAATCCCAGGGACTCCAAGTGATTCTCAAAATTCCCTATTTCCCTTGCCCGACCACCTTGACTGTGCGTAAGTGCGGGCACCGCAGCGCGTATTGAATTGAGTATCGCATTGGCGATGTCTGGACATCTTTAGATCAACGAACGCCACCCTCGATCAATATTCGGAATAATACGTAACGCAATAATAAAAACTATGATTGCTAATAATTTTCTATGATCCACGACGGTGGAAGTTTCACCGGAAAAAAGTAATTATCATTCTAATAAAATTATTTCCAAGTCTGGCCAGAAGAAAGAAAAGTAGCCTGCTATAGTAGTCATAAAAAGGAAAAAAAATGTGGGCACAAAAGAATAGAAAGCAAACGCTTCGATTATTTCGTGAGGTGTAATGGGTTTATTCGTATTTAATAGCAATATATATACCATTTTTTATGGTTTATACACACACACACACACACACATATATATATATATATATATATATAATCCTAGTAGTATTACAATCCAACCGACTAAAGATTAAAGTAAAATCAATCACCACTCTATAAAAACATTTAGCAAGTGCCAAAGAAAAAATCGCAAGACCACGCAAAAGCATAGTCTGTTTATTTCAATACGACAATTTCCCAGCACGGTGTAGAGGCAAGTAAAAAACTAATCGTCAGAATCAATGAACGGAGGAAATATTACAAGGCTGGGAAACAGATATCTGCTGGAGAATCACCATGGAAACAATTTCTTTCCAATTATCCTACATACCGAAGAGGAAGGTGGAAAACTGGATGCACTCGAGACTCTTGGCATAGCTCTAAATACAATGGAGAGCGCCATTCCAGTAATAAAAAAGTGCTTCCCACATATTCCCCACTGTTTTCAATTCCACCCTTTCCAGCGGTTGGAGTCACACCACCTTCAACTGATCCCAACAACCCTCTACATCCCCTTACTCCCGTATCTCACCAACACAACGTTGCATAAGCAACTTCTCCACTCATATTGGCCCCATTTTCTTTTTCCCCACGCCCAGTGAAGTGTATACATGGCAAACGGTTATATTTTTTCACTTAAAGATGACTCAAAGAGCCTAAGCCCAGGTCGAGAAAATAAAATACTAATACAAGAGTTTCTTTCTGTTAATTTCCCAAACCTTTACCCTTCAACAGTACGACTAATAAGAATTCCATTCGAGTGACATTTCTGTGTGATTCGAGGACATTTTAAAGAGTTCAATCTACCTATTGCAGCTTTGATTTTAATCAATATCTAAATATGAAATAAACGATTTTACTCACTATAACCGATTCTTATTCCCACTATCCTGGCGATTAATGCCGCATCGACTGACAATTTTTGAAATTTAATATCGCATAACCCATATTTGCATCGCAGCCCCGCCTTCATTTGGCAACACCGTGAATCGCACAAGCTTCTCATCGCAATATGCGGTAGCCAAACCCACCGCACACTCAGCTCCCCCGCTCAAAGTCGAGGGCACCCATCCACGCAACACTCTCCGAGAACCCAATCCGGGGAGAACTGTGTCGAAACCCCCCCCTCCTCAAATTCGCCCCCACCTCCGTCGTTCCGACCATATTTTCTTTCGCCGACTCCCGTGCTCTGTCACTCGGGAGTGATCGATGTCTACGACGCCTACCCACGTGTGTGAGACCCATTTTTTCTCTCCTCAGCCCCTCCCCCCTTTTTCTTCTCCATCTCCTTCCACTCCCAGAGCTCTCAAAGTAGCGTCGACGATAAATCGCGGGGCCGAATTCTCATCCATTTCAATATTGCCTCGGAGGAAAAAATCGCACTCCCGGGTTTTCGGCGTCAATTAAATCGTTTCTCTCTTCCTGGGAATAGGGATTCCAAACGCACCCGAGAGGGGGACCAATTCGAGAGATGTGTTGGGCTGAGCTTAAGATGCTCGGATTCTCCGTTGCAATAGCAGTGGGAAATAATCCTTTAGATTTAAAAAATACAAAAGGTTTTATTATCATTATTATGGGTTACGACAAAATAAGAGTAATAAAATATATTTAAAATAAAAAGGGATGCATTAAGATGCATATAATATCCGTAGAGCACGGCTAAGTTTTGATTGGACTCTGAAAATTAATACTCAATTGTTAACATAGCCGACACAGAAACTAACTGACACCGCTATCCTGATGTGTGAATTTCACATTCCGTAGGGCTTAGGGGTGAACTCTACCATCACCAACCAAACCAACATTCGGGCTAATTACTGTGTTTATAGTTTATACATATAGTTTATTATTATACAAATACAGGGTGAGGCAAGATAACTTCCTTTTTTATAAAAACCCTTGAAAAAAGGAAGTTATCTTGCCGCACCCTATGCCGCATATGTATGTATGTTTTTTTTAAATATAAATATATATATGCATAAAAAATTATTTATATGGAGACTTTCGCACGAGGCTCCCGTAGAAATGAATAAGCTGTTGTCTATTCTGTGCGCATTTTACTGGGTGTAAAAAATGTTCGCAGAAAGAAACCCATACGGACAAGGGAATTGTAATAAAGCCGTCAAAAGGACATTGTAATGCATATAACTGATGATATAACTTCATCGATTTGCACACAGAGCTCTGCCTTACTCGTGAGAGACCACATTCATAAGTCATTCCGGTTTCAATGCGCTATCAATTTTATTACTCGTGATACAATCTAAATGCAGACACAAATTTAAAGTAACTCAATTTTTACGAATAATGATAAGCATGTTAAGTAAGGTATGAAACACGAAATTTCAGTTCGTTATTTTCTAGTTCACTTTTTTAGCTGATATACTGACAACTTCAATCAAATTTTAAATTAACATGACACATAAATTGAAACGTATATTGATTGTTTTAACTTACTGGAAACGTGGTATGAGGATTCCTGTTCACACGTGAATTCGTTCTCGAATGAAGTGGAATAATTTATTTTAAAGATAACTCATGATTCTTTTTACTAAACAAAAGAAATTTGCCTGAATGATACAAGTAAATGGCTAACTTACCTTGCGCACTGAAGTCCCAGTCCCAGTCCTGAAGTTCATGTCCGAATTGGGAAGGATATTAAGAATGTTCCTTATACACCGTAGGATGGTCTTAATTATGTTATCCTTCGAATAAAATGTGCACAGTAAGCCATTTGATGTAATGATTTCATTTAAGGTAGTTAAATACAGAAACCAGATTAGCAAACACCAGACCTTTTTTACGGATACGACAAAGATACACAACATTAGTAGCTAAAATTACACCAAACTAACTTCATTCTGAAATGCGGGCTGATTTTGCCAAAAGAAAGAGATTTTGGTATGACTTTCAGCCAATAATTAATATTACTTTGTAGTAGTCCAAGACATGTTGAAGTTGAAGTTGAAGTAGTTCAAGACATATTCGTTCCATGTATGGAACATATGTTGCACATGTGTCATTTGTCTATGCATCGCACTAACCTTAAGTAAGCTGCTTTTTAATATTTGCACCTGCTTCTCAAATCAATATCCACATATGCAACGTATAACACCAAAGATTACTCGTAACTCTTTCCTGTGATTTGCATTTCGTGCCAACTAATAAATTTACTTGCGCATTCATGCTGCTTTTTTTAGTGCCTTCGTTTTTCTCTACTAGAGGCGCCGCTGTAGACTAATGTTCTGCCGTTACCCGCCAAAAGAGTGTAAACATGATCAAGATGAATTCATGACTTCGGGATATTTGTCTCTTTGATTTTCATCACCGCGCACATATTCACTTTACATTAAGGTGTAGGACCCATCCAGTGTAGTTAAAACATAGTTTTAGAGGTATTTAACGTCTTCATCGTCTTATTACTTACGTGTGCATTTGCCTGTTACCAAACTTTATGGAACTGTAATAACTATTTGTTTCAGTAGTGATTGTCAGTAAAATTCACGGAAAATGTCGTCATTATTATTTGCTGAGCTTGCCGCAACGTGTAATGCCCTTGGTTATTACGATGGGATGAAATATCATAAAGATGTTCATTGTCTTGGTAAGTCTTGTACACAGTTTGTTTTTATTATTCATTTTCTTATGGTTTGAATTCGGATTAATCATGACAGTCGTTTTCTATAGAAACCATTAAGGATCTAATTAGATATCTTCGTCGAGATGATGATAATCATGAAATTCGGCGATACCTGGGAGATGCAAACATTGTGAAAACAGATTTGATTCCAATTTTTAAGGACTATTCCGATGATAAGTACTTGTTCGAAGTTCTTTTAAGGTAATAAGAAATTGATAAAGTTATCTTACTTTCGATCTTGATTGTTTGTTTTTATTTTCAAATGCTAACCCGAGGTAAATATGTTTCGAATAGGCTACTTGTAAATCTTACGAACCCAGTGCTTGTCCTTTTTCGTGAGGAACTACCCGAGGATAAAACCACCAGAAATTTTTATTTAAAAATGATTGGCCATCTTCAGGCATACAAAGAAGCATTCGTAGATGAGACTGTTTGGACAATTTTGGGAAAGAAATTGGGTGACATACTGCAAGTTGTAAGTACTATATCTTTAAGAAATATTGAGATTCTATTTTTATTTAACGTTACTCATAGATAACCCCTGATGTCATAAAATGACCATAGTTTCCACAAACCATCATGTGAAATAATATTTAACTTATAAAAATGTTAATAGCCTGATTGCTTTCTGATTTAGGAATGGCAAGAAAGAGATGAAGATATGAATCTTTCTATAATGAGAATACTAACATTGGCCCGCAACATCCTGCAGGTGCCTGCTGATCTAATAGCAGAAAAGCGACCTGATAATGATGCAAGTCTGCATGACCAGGTATGTCGATACCAAAATGAAAAGAATATTTCTTGTTTTTCGCTTATTTATATCCTTCTTTCCTATTTTGTTTCATTTACTAATATTTCATCTTTATTATTTTTATTGTAGATATTGTGGGCCATCCACGTATCAGGTTTAGTTGATATATTCTTGTATATCGCATGTTCTGAAAATGAAGAACAGTATTACATGCACATTTTGGAGGTAATGATGTTGATTTGTTCCTTTTTTTTAATTTCATGTAACTGAACTATTAATTTGCCCGAACATTGAGAATTCTCCTAATGCAGCGTGTTATTTTTTTAAGATTGTATCCCAGATGTTGAGGGAGCAAAATCCTACACAACTGGCCATAGCTGCTGCTCAGCGGAGTGTGAGTGAGCAAATGAGAGATGAGAGTGAACTTGTGGCCATACGAGAGCGAGAGTTGCAAGCCCGAAGGGAAAAAATACGGAAATATGCTAGTGCAAGGTAAAAAGTCTCTAGTGTATATTTGCCATATGTTAACCAATGCCATCATAATAGCTAATACTTATGCCTCTCTTTATTTTGTCAATTATCAGGCATTCTAGATTCCTTGGCACATATTGCGTCAAAAATGTCCAGTCTATTAGTGATCGGGAGTTGATTTACCATAGACCTTTGAATAAATTGGAATCTTTGGACTTGGATCGTGATAAGGTGAGTTATTTTATTATTTTAATTTGCTGAAATACATAAATCCGACAAATATGTTTACCCATTGTAATATATTTTGATTGGGTTTCTTACCTCAGAAAAACTTTTTTGAGGTTTTTAGCGAATAGAATGGTTAATTTTATGTTCATTTTATTGAAATGGTATCCCGGTATTAATTTTTAGAAAAAAGTCAAACTTCCCAAAAACCGAGCTCCATTAAAAGAAGAAAATCTGGAGAGGCGCTCTGCATTCAGTATCAGACTATTTCTGAAGGAGTTTTGTGTTGAATTTCTGAATGGTGCTTACAACAATCTTATGTATAGAGTAAAGGTAAATTTATATAGATTTTGATGCACATTATTGCATAAAGTAAAATCTTACATTTCTCTTAATACTTTTTGCTTTTCTCATACTTGGTTAATTGTTGTTTTGAACTATTGAATATCACATTATCATTATAACCTCATGCTTTTGTTTAATTTTTTAGTACATGATCACTGGAGGTGAAACTCAACAGAATGATGAAACTTACTATCTTTGGGCACTGAAATTCTTCATGGAATTCAATCGGTGCTATAAATTTAGGGTTGAATTGGTCAGGTATGTTATGTTTTTTTTCTATTGAATGGGTTGTATTGTGTTTTCTGTGTAACTGAAGCATAATTTCTTTTGTAGTGAAACCATATCTGTCCCAACATTTCACTTTGTCCAGAGTCAGATTGAAAATTATTTTGAAATGATGAAGGTTGACAAAAAAAAAATTCCAATTTGGTCACGGCGACTGCATCTTGCCATTAAAGCTTATCAAGTAAGTAATTACCATGAATGCCATAAGTACTTTTTGGTTATTTTTTGCATTCTGCTTGTTATTATCTTTGTGTGGGATCCTATGATTTCACATAAGAAGTTGCTACTTTATAAAATGAGTCATTTCATGTTAAACGGCACTATTTTCATTTTTCTCATTACAGGAGCTATTGATGACCCTAGGTGCTATGAGTAATTCACCTGACAAGAAAATCAAGGATTCAGCTCAAGTTTTGATGAGCAATATATTCTATGTTGTTGAGTACAGAGAGCTGTGTCTAACTCTCCTGGTTTCTTATATGCCCCAGAAAATGTCTACCCCTTGTCTCCAAGACCTTATAATGACCGTCCATATTTTTATGAAACTCCTTGAAGCTCATTGTGGGGGTAATAAAAATGTGGTGGTGCAGAAGAAATCCACTAAACAGAAGAAGAAATCAAAAGGTGCTCCTGCAAATGAGAACACAGGTAATTCATATATGCTTATGACACCTGTTGATCAAGTTTAATTTTGCACCCTCCATTATAATATCTAGAATTGAAGAGCAATCAGTTAACCTCCCCAGAAAACATTTAGTAGTAGTAGTTTTTAGGGGAGGCGACCGACAGCTAAGGTCATTTGCGCCATAGGGGATGGACAGGAAAGGATGAAGGGTGGAGAGAAACCCGGCGTCGGCATTAGCCTACTCTTTACGAAAGGCGCCAAGGGGTCCGCAGTTTAACGTCCCATCCGACGGACGGCGTACTCACTAAAAGTGCCCCCCACAAAGCACCTCAAGTAGGGATCGAGATACCTCTGAAAAATATTCAACACCGCCGGGATTTGAACCCGGGCCCTCAGGGTGGGAAGCCAGTACGTTAGCCCCCGCACCATCTCGATCCCCGAAAACATTTAGATTTAATCTTCACTTGCTTTAGACTTATCATTTTTTTATTAATTATGGAAGACATGCTCATCAGTTACTGTAAATAAAGTAAGCTTGGATGGTGTCTCAGCAAGTAATGTGTAAAAATTTTTAAAAGGAGCTCCATGTTGATTGTCAGTTGAACTTCCACTTCTACATCTTTTATTGAACTTATGTGATAAAAAAATGCTTACCCCCAAAAATAAGGATGCTTGAAAATTTTCTTTTATAAATGATGTAGACAGAATATTTTCAGAGTCACAACTTTTGACATAAGGTGTACTAGAGATTTTTGTTTGCATTCAAATAGGGGCTTCAATGGGTTGGAAGAAAATAGACATACCTGTAAATAATGCCATAATAAACTTAATGCCTAAATTCAGCAGATGAAGTAAATTGTTTATTCTTTTTATGTGTCATAAATGGCATGGTTATCAGTATCATCATAACTGTTAACTAAAGATTTTGAGGTAAATCATTTTTATTTCATTCATATTTTTAAAAGATGATGGTGTAATTGAGATTGGCACTTTCACCTGTTACACTTAAACTAGACTGCCATGCTCTCTTGATCACGTTTACAATTTCCTTAATTTAATCAGGCTTTCCACCATGAACAACTCTCAATATCTTAAAAATCTTTTGCTTAGTAATTGATGTCAATGTTGAATGAAATATTTAGTAACTGTGTTAATGTCCTGCATGCTCCCTCAGATCTGTTTAACAAATTAATGTGATTGTCTAATTCTCAATTAGTTACACTTAACTGGTTTGCTTCTCATTTGCATCTATGCATTCCCTATGTATTTGTCTGGCAATACAAATATCATTGGTTCAAACCCAAGGACTTTTTGATTGTGCATTTTTTAAAGTTAAAGATAGACTCAAAGAATCTGTAGTTGCCATTTAAGTTTGTTTTATCATCACCCCTGTATTATGTACTTAGCGGCATGGTAATCCAGTGGATAGATGCAGCTACTGTACAAGGAATGGGTTGAAATCCTTTGTATGAACCATCTTCAAATTGTTGACTGTGGTTAAAAATATTTTCAATTTATCACTTCTCATTGCATTTACTGTCGTTGTAGGAAGTAAGCACATTTCAGTACATTAGTTTGTTCTCTCTGATATTAGTTAGTTATTTCCATTGTCATGTTTGGATGCTTCTTTTCTATGTTGTTAGGATTTTGAAATATTCCATGTATTATCAGTGCATACGTCATCCCTAATAGTCATTATATTTTAATGGCTTTTAGTCTTTTGATATTGATTTCCACATGTGTATGAAATTGCAGAGAGTGGTCAAGACAGGGAAAGGAATTTAGAAGACCAATGGGAAGAGATTGGTCCAGAACTGTCAGCAGTTCTCCAGAGTGGATTAGAAATCCCTGGGGATATTATCCCATTTGATGCCACTTCAGATGTCAGCATTGATGATCAGAGGTAGGAGATTTTGCATCGTACGGTGCATATATTGCTCAATTCAATGAGGAGGAAGGATGGTCATGTAAGAGTAAAGATTCATGATATGTGAAGGGGGTTTTGCCCAGAGCACACATATTTAATCCATATCTTTTGATTTATAATGTACGAAGTTATTTTTGTTCCTTTTTGTAATTGCTCGTAGTTGCGTATAATTTATCACCTGGTCCTGTTGTTTACATATTACTGCTGTACAATGCTGTGTGGGCTTTCAAGGTTGGCTGTGTGTAGAGCATTATTATGGTCCAATATTTCTGCAATGTTACTGCAGAAATTTTCAGGGACATAGGAATTTGAATGGCTAATACCCCCTTTTTGTGAATGCTTCATTCAAAGGAAGAACGTCAAAGAAAAAATATGCAATTCATATTACTCTTTAAAATATTCACTGTGCCACTGTAAAGTAAGAATGAGGCAAAAATATAAGGAGCTATGTTCCATGTGCTCATAAAGTATAATCAAATTTAATGCATGGTAATAGTTGGATTACATAATATTAGAATGTATGTCTAATATTCATCTTCTTTGAAATGTAATTCAGTTAAATTTGTATTTTAGGGCAGATGCAATGAGAAAAATCCAAGATCTACTCAGACAACACAAGATAGAAGAGGGAATTGGTTTGCTGCGAGCCGCTAGGTATGCATTTCTCTTATTTTGATATATTTTTAACTCATATAATGTTTCTCCGAACATTAGTTAATAATAATTTTTGTCACTCAGTTTCTATCTACATTGATGATTCTTATGAATGGATAAAATTATTGGAAGATCTAAGTAACTCTTTAGGGCATCATGATTAATTTTTAATGGCTCTATTCACTATTATGTAAACATTGAGCAATGGAGTTCAACGTGTTGAAAATGATTGTAACATAATACAATTTTGTCATTGAATGTATTTTTTTGATCATTATTTGTTAAATATTTCTTTAATCTCAGTATTATATTAAAAATTAGTGACATCATTAGGTTCAAAGTTAGTAGGAGTAAAACTACAACAATGGTATTTCAGGGAAGTTTGGCCAGAAAATGACTACTTTGGGAACTCTCTCATGGCTCCAGAGGATGAATACATGGCTTTTCGAGAAATATACTTTGCTGACATCAAAAGTAAGTGCCATATTTATGATTTCTAGTGTATCTTCCTCCTCTTCTGCTCTCCCCATAAAGAAAAGCGTGCAGAAGGAAGATGGTAGTAACATGATTTAATTGAAGTGGCAAATCGGTAATAACTCTGGTTTTGTGTATTTCCATTTTGTGGCTATGTGTTTTGAAACAATATTGCAGCCAACATATCTAAAATGTTGCTTTGCTATTTGTAGCCATTTTGAATAGGTAGAGCGTGTCAGCGTATGCTGATGACTTTTCCACCATGATTTTGGTGTTCGGATATATGATGTGATTTTCAAACTGTTATTCCATGTAGGATATTAAATTCTGCATTCAAGGTAGCAGACGTGGTGGTACATTTTGTTTATTTTTGCTTTTATTAATGAGCAGACTTGAAAATTTCTGTGCATTTTCATTTTCCATGTTTAAAGTTCCTCGATGAAGGATTACTCGACAAGCTCTCCCCATCTCTCCATGGAGTGACAGGAGCAATTTCCTGCCTGAACCCTTCTGATCGTTAAATATCTATATTTATTTCCGATTTATTTCCACCGGCATATTCAATCCTCTAGGATCCACCCTAGTTATCGCACCAAAGTCCACCATTTATTGCACTGAGTCCCGTTATTTTTTCTCCCCTTTTGCCCATTTAACTTTTTCGGTGGCGAGGAAATTACGGTGTGATTGGTGGTAATCGCCATTTAGCGTGGTCAATTTGCTCTTTCTCCTCACCCTCACATTCACGCACGCACCCTCGCCAAGCGCCCCCACCCTCTCCAATCGTCCGTCGGAACTCGTTAAGCACGGAGGGGTTTTTCAGATGGGCGGCATCCTCGGGGATTGGGGGGATGGGCGAGGGTTCACTCGAAGTTGAAAAAAGGAGGGAGGGCTGGGGAGACGGGAGATCGGAAGTGAGGGAAGGACTTGGTCGGCAGCTTCCTCATCCGAGTGTCAATGGAAGATCGGAAATGGCATTCACTCAACCAGAGGAGATTTTTAGTGGTTAAAGCGTCGGAATCCGGATTACTGCGGTCGTGTTGGCGTAGTACCAGCAATTCGGATCTTTAGATTTTGCTGTCGCTTTGCAGCGTAGTCTAATCAGATGAAAAATTTACGTCCTAATTACGAAGCGTTTTGTTGACTTATCCAATTTGTGACAATGCAAGTGTAGTACGAAATGACCTCATCCATTGGACATTGGAGGCGTTTAGGGATAATAATAATCCTTTAAGTATTACCTTCCTTGATTGGAGGTAGTAAAAGATTTTGATATGCTCGGATACCTAGATCGACTGGATTTGATCGACAAATTATTTGGGTGACTGGTCATAGAAGGTTTTGAAACTCGTCCTTGGGTACGTAATAGAGATGATAATTTTGTTGTGATATTTGAGGACTTTTATCTCGCAGAGATGATATCTGTAAACTTACTTGCGAATAAAATCGCAATGGTATGTTCCCTCTATCCTTAAGGAGTTCTCCCCGGAGAGGTCCCATAAAGTGATCTGAGAAAAGTCCAGACTCGTCCAGGAAATGAATCTGAACCTAATACCATGAAACCAGTGCATCAGTCGACCATGCCGTGGCAAAAGGCTAACGCTTTCATAAATGACTTATGTCCTCAGAATGATAAAGTAAATACTTCGAATAAAAGACGATGCGCATATTTTGTCTTCCTCCCAACTTAGCCCAAACCTCTCCTTAATATCTCATTGTGAAATATTTTACGGTGTCTCCTGTCTTTCTAAAAGGGAGATAGGATACTGAAAATGTCACTTTCGCGCTGTTGAAGTTGTAGGTAAACATTACCTATCAGTAGCTAGTAGTAGGCACACTACCTATCAACCTTAAATGGAATCCGCCTCGTTCTCAGATGATGAAAAGGCATGGTTTACATTATTTAAGATATTAGATGCATACGGTTTTCAGTTAAGTTTTTTCCACGTGTTGTCCCTAGCGTACGTCTAACATTAAGACTTTTTGGCCGTTCACCGTGACCCACCCTCCCACGCCGAATGGAATCCGGTCGATCCCAATTTTGACAGGTCCGGGACGCATGGTCACTCCCAAGCACTCGTGCGGTGCTCTCGAGGGGGTCTAAATTATTTCCTCCCTCCGCCACACGTCCCTTTATCCTTCTTCCTCCTCTCCCCCCACGCTTATTTCTCGGACCTTTCCCCCATTCTCGCCGATCGACGTGATCGATGCTACTGGAGACTTCCGCTCGCCTGATTTTTTTCCTCCCCCTCATCCTTCCTTTCGCCCCCCGCACTCAGTCTTTCTCACGCAAGGACAGAGTGGGGGGTAGGAAGGGCGTTAAGGCCACAAGAGTCGTGTTTTACCGCTCGACATCTGCCTCTCTGTCAACCCCTGCGGCGCCTCCGGAATATCCTCTCCCATCCGTCCCAATTCGGCTTTCAACCCTTTCATTCCACATTTCTGTATCACTCCCATCCCTCCTCTACATATTCGACCCTACGCTCTCTTTGTCGCCGGAAAATGCCAGTGTCCTGAAAATATCATTCGGAATGTGTAAATGGATTTCCATGATCGTTAATTGATTTCAATTTCATTCGTAAAACCACCGTGTAAGTGTGCCGGGTCGCAATATAATCCATATTCAGCGGAAGGTGTCAATCACCATTCAAAATTAAGGCTACTTTTGGAGAGAACTATTCAGTTGACATTCTTGACTTTACACGACTTATTTATGAAATATCAGTTAGAGATATGTAATGACTATACTTGAAGATATTTAATCAGGGGTAGTAGTTATTACGAGAGGCGACGGACAGTTAAGGTCATTCACGGGATTGGGCATAGGTGGGTAGTTTGGCAAAAGTGGGATATTCAGGTAATCGGGGAAGGTCAGCGAGAACCCCGGCGCAGGTTATTAACCTACACGAAAGCTTTCCCCGCTTAAAATGTTCTTCACAAAGCACCCCAAGGAAGGATTTGCGATAACACTGAAAAATCCTGCCTCCATCGGAAGTCAATCATGGGTAATCGTCATGGAAAATTTACTTAGTTATTTGTTATTAGAGGTTTACTAAAGACAAGAGGCTACCTGTAAGCATATATATGTTTAAAATCCACCATTTCGTCCCGCGCATTGTCGGGCGAGGATTTTTTTAGTGCTTTGTTTGAGAATAGGGTTTAGAGTAGTTGGGAATAATTTGTTCGTGCGTGTATTACGGTACTCATAATTTCTTTATCCACTCCACTATGTATGTATTTCGTCTCGTGATCTTTCTCTGATGAAAGGTGTTATGCTTCCCAGTTTTTTAATCGGGAACTCAGAAACTCTTCTACACATTTAGTTCAAAGTAGATCAGTTTTCGTACTGCTATTTCATTGCAGAGTACTGTTGGTTTGATGTAGTTTTTCTTCTCAATGAAGCGCCATTATTTATCACAATGCCCACAATCGAAATCCTGCACCATTCATCGCCCGTCCCTCTCCGGCATTCCCCAGCCCTTCCAATTTGTCCTCTCTGGTTGGTGCTGGTACAGCTGTCCCTTCACGCCGAACTCTGCCCATTCTCCCCATTCGGTCCCTAATACCTTCCCTCGCTCGCCGACCTCGTTATGTTTCGACATCGGTTCTTTTTCCCAGAACGGCCCCTGGAGCTAGTTAAGGCAGCGTCATTCCCGACTCTTTTAAAGGGATACTCCCCTTAATTTGAATCGTCGTCACAACGTTCTCGTGTCCTGACGTTTCGTCCTCGGACCGCTGGGCCTCGCTTGTTCTTTCCCTAGACTTTTTCAACCCCGCTCCTTCCTTATGTCTATTGATCACCTTTTGTGACTTCCCTTGTGTTATCATCTTCCTTCCATTGATTCAACTCTAGGTTTTCAAAATATTTTTCTTCGCGAATGTTGGAAAAGGAACTCAAAAATAAAGGATGGGACATCCTAGAAACGCGAAAATAGTGCCTTTCTAAGTTAGTTTATCCTCTTTCCTCAAAATGTCACCATTTTACATCTGGAATTAACGTCTTTGAATCGAATGTTGATCCAGGCTTCTCAATATTACAGGCGTAATGCGTTTACATTTCTCAGTCTGGAAGTTCCGCATGTAATTACGCAAAGATTAAGATAAGTTTGATGTTTGCTGGCTCCAGAAGAGTGATTTTCTAGGAAAACGTTAACTTCATTCATGTCAGTGCTTGGATTCATCATTGAGAATGTCAACTTCAGTTGAAACGAGTGATAATATATTTGCATTTTTATATGATTAAGAATGTATTTAAGTTCTCCCCTATTAGTTATGATCCCTAATAAACTCGGAAGAGTATCGTTTTGTAAATAGGCGTCAGTAAGCAAGTTGTCATGCTTATACGAGCCCAAGTAGATTTCGCCTCTACAACTATAATGTCGTCTGCAAACCACCGCTACGATGAACGGTAGGAAGTAATATATCGATGCGTGTACCATATTCTTATTGCTTACGTATTCTAAAAAGGATGTATATTAGAAATTGCCTATATAGCATAAAAGAGAAAGTAACTGACATTATTTGCGGCTTCATTTCCGCTCCAGTATTTATGTTCAGTTTGTAGTTTATTCATGAGATATCGTGTATATGTAATGGTTGTAATATGATAATAAATTTTCACAAAAATGCCTTTAAACTAGATGTATTATCTATATTTTTTCTTGGTCATTGTTGAGTGACAGCCAGCTACAAATATTCTATAGTTGTATGCTATTTACGAAGTTACGCTTAATAATTTCCCGCTCCGACTCTAGGTAACGAATGACACTTGGAACGTAACTCCGTGGGAAATAGTGAACTCGTTTCAAAGTACGAAGTGTTTTTTCCATTCCCTGATTTCGTGTCTGAATTTTATTTCTTCAATTTCTTTTTATTGAAGCCTCCCTTTCCTCGAAGGAGGAACTCTCCACACCTTCCTACGCCTTCTTTGAAGTCCGAAAAGCCCTTCAAACTCCACTCTCTTTAGTTTCTCAGCACGCTCCTATATTTTCTCGTTTTCCCATTGAAACGGAATAAGCTGCGACGTTCTCCTGGCCAGAGGGTGGTATACACGTAGATTGTGACGATAAAATCGCATGTGGTCGTCTTACACTCATCTTGGACAAGTAGTTGGACTCCATTGTGTAGATAGCATCGCAGGGGAATGGCTAGGTTTTTGTTTGCGTGCGAAGCAAATAATAAATTTCCTATCTATTCCTGTCATATTTTCGTGACTGCAAAATCTCTACAGTTCACATATGTGCAAGGTATACACGTGAAACATAAAATTGACATCATTTAAGTATGGAAGGACTCTTTAGTGGACCGTTGGTGCTGACAAGAGGAGCAATTATTGTTACTTCATTTAAATTTGTGTTAACGACGCTTGTGCGCAGTCACTGTACGAATTGTCAGGTGTGATGAATAATGTTTTTATTCATACCAGTTCTTCTTAACCTTCGCTTAACTTAACCTTCCCTTAGGTTTTTAATATCTCGGGTATCAACTCCGCGTTATCAAGTTATTTTCATTGGACAGAACATATTATGAATAAACAACCTAATAGTTGGGTCTCATTTGGTTAATCTTTTGAACGGTAAGCTTCTTTGTTTTATTAATAAAGGTGGGATAGTGGCTTATTAATAAAGGTGGGATAGTGGGATATAGTCGAATGCTTTAATGAGCATGATCTCTATAATTGAATGAAATGGATGCGACGGGTGTCATTATGTTTTTTTCTAAAGCCGATTCAACTCTGCGTTACATGGGCATAGCGATATACAGGTACAATATACCTGTACAATCGTTTTTCAAGTGGTATCTTTTACATTTCGTGAATTTTATTTTAATGTCTCGCTACATTTCTCTTGTTCGTTCATTAATTGCTCTTGAATTTAATCTGAATCGATATCCTAATTAAACTTCAAGATTTTCGACCCTTGATCTAGCCTCTATATGAAATATTCACTCAGGACATCGATTACCGGAAACGATTTGATCAGAATTCTTTTATATTTTGTAAGAATTTTCTAAACTCACTAGAGATAGTTCGTTAAAATCGCATTCTGAATTTCTGGTCGTAGTTTTTTAAAATCGCAACCTAAGTTTCGGGTTGCCTTTTAGCCTTCGTTGATTTTTTGAGAATTTATTTATCTTTCGTCCCTATTGCTTTTCATCTTATTGGCATGAGAATGAATCCAGTGGATTATTTTCTGCATACCTATTTATCTTTTATTTTTCCTTTGAAGTCAATTAGAGGCTTCCAATTGACTTTCTTTACCATGGATTTCTTTGCGTTCGCCAATTTCATGGTTTTTTCTATTTATTGTAATACTTCTCTCACAATTTAAAGTCCTTAAGGGTATCATTTGTGTATCAGATCCAGAGTTTAAACGTTTGTGGGTATACTATTGATTACCTATTAATATTTTTTATTAAACTGTGTTTGTTTATGGCCTTGTTTGCATGGTCGAGAGGCATTAGTATCCTCCATAAAACCCGTTCTGATCCTCATTAGTAGCAAGATTGAGCAAAATAAATTCTCCACGGGGAAAAGGTTACGCAAAATGTGATGATAGGTGTACCTATTCCATTAGTTTTCTCCAAATTAAAAATTATCTTGTCAAATTGCTTGTCTTACTGTAATCAAAATTTCCTGGTGCCTACCGAAATGTTTCATTGGGATAATGCTCTTTTTAGGAGTGGATGTTTGAATACTAAACGCGGGACTTCTTCGCGTATGTTCCCAAGAATCCTCACTATCGGCAGTGGGTTCAGGGTGGCAGCCCTGAGTTCTACCCTTCCCTGCTCGCGCCCGTCAGAAGGAGCACGACTCCCCACACTCCGTTTCAGAGCTCGTAGGACTGACGGTGGTGGCCCTCAGCCAACATCGGTTTGACCCTCATCCCCGTCCCTCCCTTTCCTTTCCAACGCCTCTTGCCATCGGCCGCCCTTCCCGACCCCTCCCGCCGCCTCCATCGGCCCTTCTCCGTCCGCACTCTTCCCGTGATAGATCGAAGCGTCGACCTGCATCCCGGGGCCAATTTCGCCCCGGGATCTTCTTCCGCTCTTCCCGCCCTTTCCGTCACCGCGGACTTCTCATTCCATCCTTGCGGCCTCTCCCTCAACCTCCTCCCACGACCCGACTCCTCCGCGCCGCATCCACGACGACTCTCAATTCCACACGCCGATAGGCGCGAGATTGTCATCTCTCAGAGGTTGGGCACGGCGAACTTTCTCCGTGGAATGTGTAGATGAGGGGGACAGCTTTAAGTCGGTTCCGCACTGTGAATATTGAGCAAAGAAGACAGCGTAAACTAGTTTCGACTGTGCCTGCCCGTTGCACCTCTGTGAATTGGATCTTACCCCGGTGAGGGAATCCCGAGTTCCCCATTTTAGCTTTAGAATGAGCGAATATCAGTGGATTGACGTCTAGATTTATACATAGTTCCGGAATGTAAAATGTCGAGTAATGAGATTCGCTCTCGGGGTGAATGGATAGTTTCATTTCATTGGACACCTTTCTTAAGCCCTTATATAAGTATCGTATTAGTTTTTTCAGACAATCAGCAATGCATCCAACCTGAATGATTTAATTGAACAGTGTACGATTTTTGGTAAATTTTACTTTCAGTTACAAGCTTCCATTTCACTACTAATCTATCGTCCCCCCCTTCTTTCGTGAAAGCTATCCATTTATGTAACTACATTATTTTTACGACATTATTTCCTCGTAATTGAAATTAGCATGTTATTTTTCCCGTTTAATTGGCGCGTGAGCTTTACTGTCGCAGCATAAAAATATTTTTGGAAGATAACATTTGAAATGTCTACACGTTTTTCATCCCTACACATTGATCACTCCTGTGTAGAAGTAATCGTTGGTCATAACTGTTGTTACCTCCATGTTCTATTCTATCTGGGCTCTTGAAAGATTTTCATACAGGAAATTGCAGTCGGCAACCCCTATACGTAAGATAAGTAAGACTACCTTTATCATGGGACGTCAAATGTTGTCAGCCTCAGGATTTAGGCAGCCTTGTTATTGGTCGCACTCCCCACCCTCTACTTCCCCTGCCTTATATCGTTGTTTGTTCCCTTACTTTCCCCCCTTCTGCATCCATCAATTCCATTTTTATTTCGACGCGTAGGCCACGTGGCGCGTCGTCTCATTTCGAAGAAAGATTGTCGTTGGCCCTTCTGAGAAGCTCGCTCGGGACGAGAGCCATCCACTTCTACTTCCAAGTGCCCTTACCGGGGTCCTCTTATTCTTCCCGTTTTCCCCCCTCTCCCCTCTCAACAACAACCTTCTTTTCTTTTTCTTTCCTTCCTTCTTACCCTGTGCGTCACATTCTTGCTGAAAATTTCTCGTCGTGAGATATGAAATCCTCAGCCTTATCGTTTCTGAGCTTTGTTCTCCTAACCCATATATACGGTGGGTTTATAAATATACATATATATGTATGTATGTATATATATATACATATACACGCACACATAGGGAGGAGGCAGTACTACCTTTTCTTCTGAGGAAGACGGAGCTAAATTCCATCGAAATCATTAAGAAATAAAGCGTGAGTTTTCTGTTTGTGTGTTCTTGTATTGTTTGTTGCTTTCCAAGTTTTTTATTCAACAATTCCGTGTTATTTAGACGAAATCACAATCATATATACATATATATATATATATATATATATATATATATATATATATATATATATATATATAACACTTTTTGAAAGACTCACGGACGTGAATAATAATGTATAACACTTAGCACTAGTGGACCCAAACAAAAACACAGAAACACACAAAAAAAGAGACTCACTATTTTTCGAATTTTCGGTGGTCGTTGCCACCTTTATCAAGGAGGAGAGGGACAGAACTGAAGGGAATACGAGGGCTGGAGCGATGGATGGAAGGGGAAGGTGGGGAGGGAATTCCGAAGGGACGGGTTTGGAGGGCCAGCGTTAGAAGTGTGGGGAAAATGTAGAAGGTGATGGGGTGGAAGGGGGATGAAAATATAATTAGAACAGGGTAATTAGTGCCTAATATTGATTCCTGGCCAGTTCCAGGACTCCAAAATCCAGATGAAGGATTGCTCTAGTGTTTTCAGTTTCAGAGGAGGATCAGAGGGTGGGAGGGATGCTATGATTGATACACTATAGCATTTATCAAAGGGAGTGTTGTGTTCGGAGGCGTGTTTGGGGATAGGGAGCATGTCAATTAAGGAAGAGTTTTTGCATGAGGCTCGGTGGTTGTTGATTCTGATATTGAGGGGTGTGGTGGTTTGCCCAATATAATAGGCAGGGCAAAGTTGGCACTTCAGAAGGTACACTACATTGCTAGAAGTGCAAGTAGAGGAGGGAATTGGTGGGAGAGAGTTAAAAAGCGGGTGGGAGAGGGATGGGATTTTGGTTTTGAAAATAGGGCATGTTTTTCATCTGGGTTTATTGCATGGCGTTGGAGTGGTTTTAGGACGGGTTGGGGATTTAAGGAGTGGATTTGTTGATTTGAGGAGATCGGATAGGTTGGCGGGGCGTTTGAAAGTAACTGAGGGGCATTTGGGAAAAAGGTTGGCGGTGGCATTATGAAGATGAAACCCGTCCCTTCGGAATTCCCTCCCCACCTTCCCCTTCCATCCATCGCTCCAGCCCTCGTATTCCCTTCAGTTCTGTCCCTCTCCTCCTTGATAAAGGTGGCAACGACCACCGAAAATTCGAAAAATAGCGAGTCTCTTTTTTTGTGTGTTTCTGTGTTTTTGTCTGTTTCCACTAGTGCTAAGTGTTATACATTATATATATATATATATATATATATATATATATATATATATATATATATATATATGTATATATATATATATATATGTATGTATTTCTATACATATGTATATATATATATATTTAATATGCATAATATATATTTATAATATATATATACACACACACACACACACATGTCCACTTCACCTGTTCCATCCTTATCCACGCACGCATTTCAACAGCCTCTAATCTGCGCCTATCATCTTGTTTCAGTTACCATGTTTCCGCGCTGTACAAGGTAGAAGCAAAAAAATCATTTTAACAAAAATTGAGAAAGACTTAATTTTTAATGTTGCATGCCTGGTGTACAATACGTGACTTGCACACTTAACCATCTCCTGCCACACACCCTAGCTGTGGTTTGTGGGTATCAGTTTTTTGATAGATTTTGCCAGGCTTCATGAACACTGTAATGTATTCGGAAAAAAGGAACTGATAAACTTGAAAGGTTAATTCTTCAGGGAAATAATTCGAGAGACTGTCGAATTTGATCATCACAATTCTTTAAAAAATGATGCACTATTAAAGTTGTCTCCTTACGAGATAATTCGAGACTATGGAAAATTGTAACAGATTTACAATGTAAGAAGAGTCTTCTCACCTGTAGGCATAAGTCATAACGTGCTCGTAAATAATGCAGTAGCTAGAGAAAGAATTCGGCAGTTGTCGCTCCTCATTGAAGTGAATGAATTGAAATATTAAATCTAGGTTTAATATGTACTGCCATCTGTGTATAAAAAGATATTTTTCATAAAAATGTTTTTTTATATAATTTCAAAAAATTTCCCGAAAAGTATATCCAAGCCGGACTTAGTCGGGAAAAAACATTAATTTTCAGATTAATGTGTGTGTATAAATGTATGCGTGTGTGTGTATATATACACACACGCACATATACACACACACACAGACACACACACACACACACACACACACACATATGTATATATATATATATATATATATATATATATATACATACATACATACATATATATATATACACACACACATTTTGTTTTTTTCATATATATATATTTGCATGTGTGTCTCTACATACGTATGCATGCACGCATTCACCCATAAAAAGACACACACATACGCCGAGTTCTTCCCATCTTCTGCTGAGTTTGCATTGGTTCGCTGCTATCTCTCGAGTCCAATGTTTCCGAATGGATAAGACACCTGTGCCTTGATTCCACTACCTTTCGATCGATTTTTTGTCATTTATGTACGGAATCCACTATTCTTCTGCTCCAGATAGTACTCGTAGGTGCCGAGCTCCGAAATTTGGCATTGTTTTTCTCTCGGTAAATAACGGGTCGAAAAGGTATGAAGGCGTTGGCTGTCACCACCAAGGGATGATGAGTTTGTCGAACTAATTTTTCTCTCCTCCGTTGTCCCTCGTCGGACATCGTGGGGCGAGCCCTTATATCTAGCCTCATATTTCCTGTGTGGAGTGCAGTGAGTGGGCGGTGGTATTCTCCTTGGGGACTCATTGCCGGGTTAAGCGTGCGGTTCGCTACAAATGGCTCTAATTGGTCTCGCGTCAATTTTCCCCGCGATCCTGCATCGAGCGACGATCAATACCATGCTTATGAGGAATAGTGTTCGTTTATCCGTTTTCCCGGTGAACCTATTTTGGCTGTCTTATCACTTAGCGTATCTAAACGGACCACTTACTCGCCCGCTCCATCCGAGTCACCTCAACGCCATTCTTCCTTCCAAATCCCGCGCACCGTCTGCTCGCTTTAAAGTCCACTTTAAAGTGTGTCTTGGATTTACTTGATTTCTTTTTGCCCAAAATCTGTTATTTAACGTACTCATTTTTCAGCATTTTTAACAAGTCAATTTTGCTTAATTTGCTCTCATCAAACAGCAAAGGTTATTATTTGGCTGAGCGTTCATTCGGTTTTATAAATGAAATTTTCGGGAAAAGGTCAGGTGATTTCATAACTACAGCATGAACATCACGCGAAAGCACTACGTAAAATTAAATGTGTCATTATAAAAGGCTTATTTGTCATCGTATACCTTAAGCTTATGTTTTCGTTTAATTTAAACACATTGTCTGGAACTCATTTATTTGAAAGAAGTAAAGAAACTGAATACGCTAAAGATGATGTAGTCACCGTCTATTCCAGATGGTACATCACACTTATCTCGCTCAAGCCAAGGTTTCTCTGTTAATACATATTAAGTGAGTTCGCTGTCAGTTACTCAACAAGTACTTTAGGTTCATATGTATAGGTCAACTATGGTTATAATAATGTATTAAAATTATATTTTATCCTTATCTTCCAGTAAGAAAAGCGTTAAACGTTTGTTGGAAATTTTAAGTAAATTTGGGTGGGACGCTTTGTCCAATGAATGAACAAACCGCACCAAAAAACTATTAAGAAAATAGTAAGACATTGGATTTTACTTTCTTAAACAACAGAGTTTATATAGCTAATCCTAGATCATTAGATTAGGCCGCTTGAATCTACAAAGAAAAATTGAGTTCATAATAGAAAGAATTTATTGCTCGTTTTTAATTGTCGAGCACAACATTAGGCGTATTTTATATTGCATGTCTGATTAATTGCACGTATTTTCTCCCTTAATGAAATTCGTAAAATGAGTCGTAAAATTTGCATAATTTATGATCTTTGTCATTAAAACTCTCTTAGCCGTCCTACTTCTATCTCTTGGTATTCCTTAACAATGTTCTTTATGCTTTATCGTTAGCTTTCCCTCATCAAGTCACTTTCATCTCCAACCTGAAAATACCGACTGACAAATGTACTACTTCGTAAGAAGCCTGATCTGTCTTCATTCATACTCATCCATTTGCTTCTATTGTAGTGGCGAGCGATATTAGATGATCAGTCAGTGAAACGAACAGCAATAGGACCCAAATAAATTTTATCCAGTCTCATCATACTGCATTTCGTCCATTTACCCGCCCTCCGTTACCTCTGTAAAATACTCTTCTTATCTCAAATTATCTTCCGTCATCCTTACTGTTCATTTTGTTCCTAGTTGTTCCTCAAAACCCACCCGTTCCCTTTCCTCATCTAGCGCAAGATTCACCAACTATTCTTCCACCTTAAATTCCTCCCCATTTCCAGACTCCTCCGGGTCTTCTCCCGGTCTCAACTAAACCTTCCGGAGTTATCGCGCACCTCAATACTGTGGGATCCGCAATATGTCCAACGTACCACTGAACCGCGTTCGCCCTACCTACAGCCATTATTTCCTCCAATTCCCCACGCGCTTCCACCAATGGCGTTGGCCAGAGTGGTAGATATAGCCTTTGACTTCGCCCTCCCTGAAGTCTCCTCCTAACCTTCCCTCACAGGTATGTTCGCACGCCCCACATAAACCCCGAATTTCCGACGCGTCTTCTCGCTGGCTCGGGGGGTTGCTGAACTCGGGTGTGTGCCCCACCGAGTCGACGTGTTCTCTCTTCCCCTGGAATCGCGGGGCGTCAATTTGCAGCATGCGATAGTGTTTCCATCCTCGTGCAAACCGGCTTCAATTTCGGTCGCCCCTCCTCCTCCCTCGCCCTCTCGGGGCGGTGTTTTCAGACAGCGGGGGTGGTTTGCTCTACGAAATTGACGGCCGTCCCGGGATATATTGGGATTGGGGAAGGGGGGACTGGGTAAAAAAGGGTCTGGGGGTATGAGTGTAATAATCCTTGCCCACGCCTTGGTCAGGATAATTTTGGAATAATTACGCGTAGTCGCGTGACGACTCTCCCCCCACATTCGGATGGTTCGCTCGTTTCGACGTTCCCGGGAGAAAAATGAGTATCGCGGTGCTTTCACGGTGCGCGCGGGCGCTATATTTTTGTCGTGTGAATTTAATTATAACGCGTGTTAGTACGGACCATCATAATTTTTGAATCTCTTCGGAAGCTCTCGGTTGACTCCCTACCCCTGCCTTGTCGTTGGAGCTATTTCATCCGACCCGTAGCATTCAACAAGCTAGACTCGTTTTGTGTGATGGATATCGCCCCAGCACCTGTTCGCGTGACGTGTACATTTTACGAGCCTCCTTTGGGCTTTCATTAGCCTTTAGCAAGCTTCAGTTGATGACAAGATGTTGTTTCACATAACCTCGGGCTCAAGGAGTAATCTAGCTGGATCGAATACTTTCTTCCGTATGCTGCCATCCGCTTTTCTCTCTGCCTTCTCCTCGCCAATCCTTTCGTACCGTAGAATTCTCTCGCTGTCTCAGCACCCTTTTCTTCCCGCGTCGCCTTTTGCGAGTGCGGACGCCGCCAAGGAAATCATGCGAGGGTGCCGTCAAAAATCTCGTTCATGTACTAAGTTTTTGCCTTATTCAGTTTGAATCTTGCATGCTGATCAAATAAATTTTTGATATGGCAAAGGAGTTAATGTGATGTAATTTACTTTAAAAGTAAAGAGGCATGACGAAAGTTCCATACCGGATGGTGGAAATTCATTTGCGAATTTTCCTATACCGGCAAATTATTTCTTGTCTCGCGGCTACTTATGCATTGCGAACGGTGCATGACATTGTTAACATGACATGTTAATTATATTGGCATTAATACTACTTCGATATATTTTAGTCATATCTTACGTTCGTCCTCGTCAATTTAATCCAAGTCTTTTTCACCTCTTAAATCTCTGCTCTCTCAACTCACCTCCTCCCTCCTCTCGCCTTATTTACCTTCCCTTCTCTTCACTTACCTACTTACCTCACTTGTAATTCATTTCTGCCTGCCTGCCCGCCTTCCTCCTCCCCGCGCCGCTTCACAAAAATCCTCTCCCCGTCTTCCTTCTTCCACCTCCCCCTAACTTTACCAAATTGCCTTCTGCGAGATCAGTTTCGCCCTTCAAAGTGGAAAAGGGTATGCGTATGTGTGAGTTTCCCTCTCCCTCAGTACATCCTCTTTTTCTGCCTCCCTCGCTTTCACTCCCCTTCCTCCCACGCCACCCGTTTTAGCCCCCTTCTTTCCCTCCGTGCCGCCCGCCCGGCCGTTCTTAAATCCCTGGCTCCACTCCCTTCCATTCCCCATTGTCCAAAATGTTATACACCCTGGGCCCTTCCACTCGGCTCTCCTTTGCTCACGGTGAAATTGTGCTTACTCTGTCCTCGTGTGTATAGGTATGGCTTCCTTTAACCTCTCTCTCCCCCCCCCCATTCTCTACATCTCCCTCTTCAAACTCGACGCTCTTATCCTAAGGGTAAAGTATTTGAGGCAATATTCGAAGCACTTGAGGTGAAAAACTTTCTAAAGGCTCGCTCTCTGGATTCCGTATAATAGCGGCGGTCCTTTTATTTTTCTCATTTTCTTCTTTATTGTTTCCGCTCGTGGGCGATGGAAGGATGCGGGGGACCGAGGTTTTGTGTTGTCTTTCCGGTTTGGGGAGGGATGCTGGTAGAATGGGGAGGGGGTACGCGCCAGCAGTATTGTGTTTCTCGCAGGTTTTCTCGGTTAATGAGATTCGTGTAACTTGACACGGTGCTCAAGATTTTTCAGCTCAGATACTTCAGCGAGTGCCACACGCTCGTGGATGACTAATGTGGATTTTTACCTCCATGAGTTTGGACTAATAAATGGCGTAATTCTAATATTCATGCAAGGATCTCTGGTTCTTAACTGGTACGTTGCGTGACTGTATGAAAACGTGTTTTACTCTACCAGAGGTCACAAGGGAGTGACTTTTCAAAGTCTCCTTGCCGTACTTTTAAGATGAGTTCCTTCGAGATAAGCTCTGTCTCGCTGTCACCGAATCTGTTTTATTCCGTGATTTGAGTTACGTGACATTGAGTTGTTCCTTGTATTACCGTTAAGTATATCCTTCGTACTTAAATCATTTTTCCTATGAAATTTACTGTGGAAATGATTATAGCGATTGTTTCATTGCGAGCACGACTAAAAGAAGAATTCGATTAAATTTTTAGTTAAAACAGTAAAATACGTCCGGAGTACTAGTTTAATCTGTAGTAGAATTGAATTATCAACTTGCTTATATGACATTTTTATAGCTATAATTTAGCATTTTTATGGTGATGTCATGTTTCACCAAATAACGCCTGCTATATTGCATTAATTTCCTTTTTAAATCCTACAGTGGAAATACCGACAGTGTTTTCTTATTTCCGTAGTGATTATTTATTTTAACTGTCCGTCTATGTACAAAAAGGTGAAGTAGCTTAGAAATGAATAAGTGATGTCATCAGTAATTATTTGACTTATAAAGCAGGTTCATAAACTCTAGACATCTAATCTACGAGTTGATGTCAGTATCTTTCCAGTACTTCTGTGGTAAGGTGGCCGTCATTTTTTGCCAAATGAAGTTTTCTTTGTACAAGCATATAGGTACCTCTGCTTTTCATAGCTTTTCTCGTTGGGAAATGGAAATATATTCACACGGGATTAAGAAAGTGTGCACCTGAGCCATTCTCATCAAAATTTGGAAGGAAAACAAGCTTCCTGAATCCTCTACGAACTTGTCTCCATTTTGATACCGTTTTTCGGGCAACGTTCTACACGGCCGAATCTCCTTCCCGCCGGTTCCCCCTTCCCATCCCGGAGAGAAGGCTCCCTTTGGTAAAAAGAACAAAAATTAATTCTACTCGCAGCGTTTCATCACCCTCTCCCTATGCCTCCCGGGCGTCTTCTTTGCGGTAATCCCGTGACCGAGAGGAAGAAGGGCATGTTAGGTGGACGAACTCGGGAATTCGCGGTGAGCAGAGTGGGAAGGAGGGAAAACAGCGCTCATAACTAGATTTATGGAGTTGTCTATTCTTTCCGTCGCCGATTGCCTCCGTGGGAGAGTTTGTGAGAGGACGGATGGAGGGAATGGGGAGAAGTGGTGGGAAGGTGTCGGGGGTGCGGGCGGAGAGAAGGACAGGGGGAGGAGAGAGAGATTCCCAGCGGTCTCACTCGCTATATTACTTTCTGGGACACCGCAGAACCAAATGAATCGCACGCTTTATTAGCGACTACTCCTTCGTTCTCATTTTCTCCATCCTCTTTCTCCCTCTCTCCTTTGCCAAATTAACGCTGATGGCGGAATGGGGTTTGATGGGAACACAGGGACGACTTTCCATCCCCCTCCTCTTCGGCCCCATTCCCAACCCCTATCTCTCACCGACTACCTTTCCCGCCCTCCCTCTGCCTTTCTCCCGCTGAGTTTCCCTCCTGTGGGCCGGCGAGGGGGAGGAGGCGGCGTATTTATGACTTCCCTGGGCCCCAATTCCCTTTCTCCTCCCGTCCCAGTTGCCGCCCCCCCCACACCCTTTGTTCTGTGTTTCCCCCCCACCTCCCATTCTCTCCTTCCCCTCCTCCCCCTCATCCAGCCCTGCTCTTTCGGTCCGACTACCGATTGCGAGGGAGGGCGCCCGGGAATGTGTCCGTGAGTCTGTTTGTGTGTGTATGTGTGTGTGTGTGTGGGTGTATGTATGTGTGACGCTTGTACATCTGCCTCGTCGCAGGATTGCCTTTCCATTTAATTAACTCCAGAGTGGCGCGGGGAGGGGGAGTTGGTACGGGGAGGAGGTGGCATCGCTCTTGTCACCCTTCCAGTCCTTCCTCTCCCACACCCCCCTTCGTTCAACCATCCTACTCTCCCTCACTACCACGCCTCCCCCCCACCACCCTCACGCTTTCCCTCTCCTTTCCCTTTCCCCCATCGCTCACTTCCAGCGCCCTCATTCCCCCTCCCGCCGTGCTCCTTTGTTTCGACCTTTTTATATATTTATCCGTTTTTCTCCTCTGCCCATGTCTCCCCATTGCCTCACACCTGCCTCCTCTTTCTTCCTACGATCCTTTTCCATAGCCCCCCCTCCCTAAAACCAGCTCGTCACGTCTTCCCCTTCGCGCTGCGAGACTCCCACTTCCGCTTCTTCCACCTCTCCCTCCCTCAATTGCTGTTTTCGTTCGACCGATGCTGTGTCCTCTCCCGGATTTTTTTCCCCCGATTGCAGGTTCGCGACTAAATCAGGTTATATCGATTGTGTGAGCGCGTGCTCGTTATCCCCTTTTCCTGCGTAGGTAGACATTAATCGATTCATAAAAGTCTTTTCGGGGGAAACGAGAGAGGATAAGGATTTAGTGAAAAATAGTACTCACTGGTTTAGGATAGGTATTGGATTCTCAGATTTCCTATGCGATATGCGACAGTTGGCGTATTTATTGGTGTTAGGTATTCGGTTTCGCAGTTACGGTCTTACATTCACATTCTGTCGGATGGAGCGTTAGACTGTAGCCATCTATCTGCATGTTTTTCGCTGCAAGGCGTCACACATTCGGATAGCAGTGAGGGTTAAATCACCACCCATTTAGGGAAATTAATGATGTAATCGAGGAATTTAGAAAGTGGTCATTTTGTATGGGATAATTTGATTAGTTGTAGCTACTTCTTATTCTACCATCATCTCACCTTCCGCTTTGTAAAAATGATTCCCCGTATTGACTAATATTGCAGTATATTTTTCATAAGGGGATCGAGATGGTGCGGGGGCTAATGTACTGGCTTCACACCATGAGGGCCCGGGTTTAAATCCTGGCGGTGTTGAATATTTTTCAGTGGCATCTCGATCCCTACTTGAGGTGCTTTGTGGAAGGCACTTTGAGTGAGTACGCCGTCCATCGGATGGGACGTTAAACTGCGGACCCCTTGGCGCCTTTCGTAAAGAGTAGGCTAATGCCGACGCCAGGTTTCTCTCCACCCTTCATCCTTTCCTGTCCATCCCCTATGGCGCAAATGACCTCAGCAGTCGGTCGCCTCCCCTAAAAACTACTAATTTATCATAATTTTCCCGTAGTAATGCAGTTTACCTTTCGTTCATCGACAGCTTCCCGAGACAAACGTATTATCTGTTATCTGCATCACATAATCGCAGGTCATTTGGAATTTTATTTTGTGGATCTCTGTCAGAAGCTTGTTTGGTATATTACTGTATCGCTTCTACGTGTGTTTATATTTTCCCCGATGTTAGACTTTTTATGAATAAACCCATTTTCATTTCTCAAGCTGCTTGAAACTATGCGATTCGCTAAAGAGTATTGTTATTCACAGTCGTTTTTTTGGGAAAACTTCCTAGTAATCTACGAAGCTCTCACTTTTCTCAAAATTTTTCTCTAGAATTTTGCACGAGAGGGATACGAATCATAACGCTCTTTAATGATCGAGATTGTGTTATTTTTTTCCTTTTTACATGGGACTGACGTGTACTATTTCCGTCTTCGGCAATTAACCTTGCGATGGAAATTCAATCGTGAACAGGTGTACATTTTAGGTGATAATATTGATTGCTCGCATTGATGCTTTTTCCAGTCGTGGGAATTTTTTTTCTCTTATGGAGTTTTTGAATGTAGCCATTAAAAATTAGTATTACGTCATTCTTATGACGTAATTTTAAGTTCATTGTGTATTTATTTTTATTTAATACTTTGAAATTTTTTCAATCGTATTTTTTTACTAATTAATGTTAAGTTGCCTTTTTGTTGATTTTAATTGATGCTCAATATTTACTGTCGAACGTTTCTTCCTAAATGCGGTATGAGAGACAAATTTCCCTTTGATATATGTCGACAGTTTCGTGAAAAAATGTTTCTCTTCCAGTTTCGGAGAGTGTTTTGCAAAATATGTTTGGTACGTTGGCCCTTTGGTGACCATCGAAAACATTTGGTAGGTTCGTTCTCTGGGTCATTTTTTCCGCTCTCGTTTCTCGAAATTTAGAATAGACATTTTATTCGCCTACTTGCATCTTCAGAACGTTCAAGGTGGCTATGGTATTCAATTCTCTTTTCGGCCAGAGGATCATCAACTATAACATTTTATAGTCAGCACGACTATGCCTGTTCCGTGCGGGTCGTCAGCGCCGCAAATTATTTTTTCTAGTTTATTGAACGTACGTTTATCATTTGGAGGTGATTATTTCACGCGTAAAATTCTTTTACTTGTTTCCCTGTAAAGAAGGGAATGGTGCATATTTACAATATAAAGGGAGTTGACGGCAGCTGAGGTCGATTGCGAGAATGGTGAGTTTCTTCCCCTCTTCCCTATCCACCGTCAGTTAAGGGACATGTTATTTTTAGTTCCTCTACCGAACGTCGTCTTTTTCATTCCATCCTAAACCGGACAAGGACAAAGCCGACTCTACCATATTCAATAATAGATGCGTTGTGATTGTACTCGTTTCGGTTCCTTGTGATCCCCGCGTTGTGATTGGTCTCCTCTCCAACTACCCCATACCCAGATTTGGCTTGGTCGTAGCGCGAATCCTTTGTTGTTTGGAGTTCCATGCCCACGTTATTATGGTGGTCCCCATACGGGTCGTTTTCTCTGCGCTAAAATCCCCTTCCTTGTGTCCTTGGGGGGGGGGGGGGGGATGTTCAGTGAAGTAAGCGGATATCGGCCAGCTGACGGCCCATCACGATCGTTTGAGTTCAGATTTCCTCGGCGGCGAATTTTTTAAACCTGCTATGGCTCATTTCCCATTATCCATCCCATTTATTTTAAAACATTTTTCCCCACACTTTGGGCCATTTCCTTATCTACGATTTTCTAATGTGCCAACCTCTTTGAACTCCCTGGAAAACCGTCATAATATATTTTCCATTGATTCACGCAAATATTTAGTAATGTGTCTGTATTTTTGCCGGGCGCTCACTATTCATGGGGTTCATTGAAAAATGGCGAGAGTTTCTCAAATCTTGCATAATCATCCCAAGATTTCTTCCGGCTTCAAATGTTTAAAATTTCCTGGGCGTAATGTTTGTAGACGTTCACATAAGAGGCAACAACGCTCATTTATTTACCTAACCTGACTGGCAAGTTTCATCTTCCATTTTACTTAGTTTGGCGTTATCGGATTTTTACACTCAAAAATGAGTCATGCACATGTGTATTTGACGTGTAACGGGGGTCCGTCGGATGGGATGTTAAACTGCGGACCCCTGTGCGCCTTTCGTTTAGAGTAGGCTAATGCCGACGCCGGGTTTTTCTCCACCTTTCCTCCTTTCCCATCCATTCCTAATGGCGCAAATAACCTTAGCTGTTGGGCGCCTCCTCTCAAAACTACTACTAACTAATACGTGTAACTGGATATCTTTGGATGTTTCATCATAAATGGTGCCAGAGCTTTATCATATCTCTTTCAAAGCGAGTACCTTTCTCAATTTTTGAGCTAATATCCCGGCGTGCACATTTGTATTATGCACTGTGGCGATACACGCTCCATAGGTACTTGGCTGCAGTGGAACCCACGCTCGGAGAATTGAGGGGGTAGAAATAGGAAATATATAGAAAACGGTCTTTGAGTCGCTAGAGCTGAGGCACGTAATTGAACTCGGCATTGTAAAACTGCAATTTTAAATGCCGATGTACACCAACTGGAAAAGAAATGTTCAATGTTCCAATTACGGTATAACATTTTTGGCCCCCAATCTCATCCTAATCCCCTTTTTTTCATGTGCATATTTAGCCCAAAACGACATCATCTTTACTCGCGTTACTATGCTGACTCAAAATTATTGATTTTTGGTGTTTTTTCCGATGGAATACAGCGAAGTAACTTCGAAGAGAGGGCTGAATAAAATCACAAAGTTTCCTAGAGTGATTTCGAATAAAAATCGTCCAGGTACATATAAAACCCAGTTTGATATTTTGTATTGAAAGAACACCTTGATGGTCTTGCAAAAACATTCAAGTTTTTCATGCAGAGCATGCATTTGAAAAGGCCTTTGTTTGTTTGAAATGACGAAACGACGTCAGGGCATACAGGTTACAAGCACGCGAGATTTACGCTCTAAAGACCCCGTTCCTCCAGGGCGAACGATGAAAATTGAACGTGTTTGAGGTAGGATGTGGGGGAAATGGCGAGGGATGTGAAGAAATAAATGGGTTCTTGCAAGCGTCGTGACTCAAAAGAGTCCTCCGTACCCTTCTTACTCTGACTGGGTCTTCGAAGTCGATGCACTCGACTTACGTAAGGTTTGCAGGTGAAGTGAATTTCTGGAGAAGTGGGCGCTTTTCCGTACTTCCTCCCTGCCTGCCAGGTTACAGTGCAGTCATTCTCTTTTTTTTAAGGACGGCACCGTGAGCAGTGACTTAAATTCGATCCATTCTTTCCCACAATGTATGCTGCTGGCAGGTCCGTGTTTCAAAAAAAGATGGTTGATGGAGCAGGTGTTGTTTATGTCGCTCAGCCATCCCTGCGGCTGTCTCTCCCCAATCTTTAACTCTTTTTCCCCGCCATGCGTGCTTAATATTTTCTTTCCCTTCGCGCCCTTTCCAGCCAGACCTTTATGCCCTGCGAAACATGTTCGAAGCCTCGCCTTACCTGAAACCTTGTTTCTTGGATTACTTTCGGTCCCGTAACCGTTCGAGTGCTATCACACTTGTTCCAGACTGGTTTTCTGCCCAAGGAAGTTTATACGGGTTGTCATATCGTAACGATTCATATTTAGGTCTGTCTATATGTCCTTTTAATTTACGCCATTTACAGTACAGATACGCGAGTTATCGCGAACTATTCCTTGCCGCGATGTTGGCATGATTCTTTCTTTGTAAAATTTTGATTATAAGAATATAAGGATGGAAGATACATGTATCTTCCGGGGTGTTAATTCTCCTAAATTAACCAGATTTTAGGCAAGTATGTGCACCCATGTACTTATGTTTTTTGGAATATCAATATTTTCATCCCTTCAACTCCCTGTCTTCGCCTTGGTTTTTGATTAGGATGGTTTAATATTCTAGTAGATATATTAATTCTCTTTTACTAATAATATCAGCAGATTATTTTCAATTATACAAAGAAAAGTTGCGAAATAAAAGGAGATAGTGTCGTTAATTTAATGCTAAGCATCAATATGTTTTCGAGTACAATATTCCAGATGTAAAATGAGTTATGTGTGTTTTAATTAACGAGAGACATTAATAGACTAATGGTAGACCATTGAAGAATCGCTTGGAAATCTCGGCTGGAAAGGAGAACTTGGGATTTCTTAGCCTCTTTTGTTGGAGAGTAGCACCACTAGAAGATAAAAATGGTAATTACTGCAGACGAGATTAATAGAAAGTCATATAAGACGAAATATTGAAAACATCGCAGAATAAAATGGGGAAAGGAAGAAAGGAAATTAAGATCAAATCGTATATTACACGTAATTGATGATGATTCCATTGGAGGTTTAGACATTTAAAATTGGAAATCGACGGAGAATACTACGAGATGTCTAAAAATGTAGAAGCTAAAATCTATAGAAAATGTAATCTGTAAGACGGAATGAATGATTGAAGAACTAATGCAAATTGAGAAACTACTTAAAATTGGGAGACATCGAAACCTCCTTTAGAAAAGTATAAATGTAGATTGAAATTCGCCCAGAGAGTGAAGTCGGGACAGCCAGATAAAAATGTAGTTTAATTTGAAGAGGAAAGAGGAGAAGATAGCAGAGTGGAGAGCTGCATCGAATTCCTCTGCTGATTTATCACCGCTGATGAGAAGATGGGGAATCCGAACGAAAACGCAGTGTTTGATGGCACGCTGTCTATCGTGCGTGCATCACACATGCATGGTGCTTTATGACGCTTCGCACATGCATGCAGTTCAGCGTCCTCCAGGTTACGTTACTCAATTCTGCGGCTCAATTATATCCCCATGTAAGATAAACCCGACCTGCCTCCACTTCTTTTATTCATGCCGCCTCCTCCAATTATTAACTCACGATTCTCCTCCCTCCCTCCCCGCTACAACCGACCCGTCCATTCCCCCTCCCGCCCATACTTCCCCTCGCACTCATTTGCATCATTCCGCGTCCAACATCGCCCTCGTCCCTTTCTCGCCTCTCATCCATTATTACCGCTACCTTTCACTCTTTCTAGTCAACCCTAGGGCCCGTCCACTCTGGTTCCGCACTCCGGCCTTGCCTTTCCTCTTCGCTTGCTCGACCGGATACCGGACGACCGCCGGCTCGTCTCCGTTTTCGCTATGCGTGCGTGTGTTATCCGTTTTATTTTTCTTCGGGAATGTTTGTTTCTCTTGAATTCTTGCCCTTCTCCTTTTTCTTTCTTTTTTTTCTGTCCCTATTGCCCCTCTCCTTCACCACTGAACGCTACTTCCGCTCGCCGTCCCGTTAAAGCTTCTACGCCCCTAACTCTTTCGCTCGCTCACCCTTACCCTCTCCTCGTGTCGTGGCGTGATGTTTTTAATCGTCCCCATCACCTTATTTTCCTTCCTCAAATCCCATTCTATTCCCCGCAGCATTTTCCCCATCTCTTCCGCCACCTTAGCTTATTACCTTCGTTGGATTTGGATTTATTTAACCAAGCTTGTCCCACTCCCAGCTCCGCATTTTTTCCGTCCCATCCGCCCCTTGCATAAGCCACCACCACCCTCCTCCCCACCATTCACATCCTCCCGGTCGTGTCCACTGTCCCTGGGAAAACCGTCCTCTCTCTTCGCCCAAATGGCTCTGAACCTCTCACCCACCCCCTCCGCTTTCCGTCACGGTTGCGGCGTTTTGCGCAACCTCTCGTCCGCCCCGCAATGACCTCGGGAGACGGGGAGATCCTTGTCGTATACGCTTGTGTTTTTGCCTGTTCATGTTTTTTAATGGGATCAACGCGTCATGTCTCCCCAACATATGTCCGGTGCGTTTTAGGAGGCATTTTATCCTCTGACTCCATTTTCTATCCCCGTCCTCCAGTCTCAATGTAGCCCAAATTATTACCAACGCACGCACACACCGATGCGAACACACACTTGCAAATCTGCTCGCACTCGACCACATTTATTTTTGCATGTATTTTTGTATGAAATATATTGGTTGCAGAGTGTGTGCATGGTGTAAGTATTTAAACTACTGTAATTGTTACGTTTCGTTTAGTCATCCTCTTTTAAAGTTATTATTCGCCAACTTTCATGTTCACATATATCAGTTGTTTTACCAACACACGCACGAAAGTAGATATATGCTGACAAAAACTCGCCTATGCTATTCTGACACTGTCAGAAGAAGGGATGAAGGAAGGTACAAGGAAACAACCCACGTCCCCGGTGTATATCTTGTCCGGCAAGCAAGAGGTTCTGGGTTCAGACACAGATGTGTTACATGTTGTTCCTATAGATCTACCGAACCTTTGTGTTTGTCCATGTGTGTTTCCTAAGCTGCTATCCCTATCCCATGCTTGATAAGGTATTTTAAAGCATATATGCTGATATACATATGTATATTATATATATGTATATATGTGTATGTATGTATGTATGTGTATGTATGTATGTATGTGTGTATATATATATATATATATATATATATATATATATATATATATATATATATATATATATGACTTTGCTGACGACACACCTTTGCCAACGTGAATTCCACCACTCGAACCCAGCCAGGTAATACGCCTTAGGGATCCCCTTCAGGTCCGCCGTATAGTTAGTTTTAGTGTCCGCAATAGAGTCGAATCGGCGCCCTTACAAGGTTTATTTTAACTTTTCAAACAAAAATAAGGTTTTAAGAAACTCTGGGTCGGTTTTTAGGCGACGCGCGTCATGTCCAAAATGTCTTTCAAAATTGTCTGACCGGATCCAAAACTAATGTTCACTTGCTCGGCTATCTCCCTAACAGTTATATATATATATATATATATATATATATATATATATATATATATATATATATATATATATATATATATATATATATATACACATATATATATATACATATATATATACATATATATATATATACATATATAGTACAATACACAGTAACACACAATATAGAAACACAAAAAAAGAAGAACACTCACACGTTATTTCTTGATATTTCGACGGAAACAATCCGTCTTCCTCTGAAGATATAGAAGTAATGACTGCTGGAGTTGTTGAGGTGAGGGGTGCGAGAGAAAGGGAAGGGGGCCAGGAGAAGGGGAGAACGGGAGGCGAAGGAGGGGTGAGGGTGGGCTTCCACAAAGTAACAATTTTAGGCCACTCCCATCAGTGAACGACATTGAGGCCCGGATGCTGATAGGCCATACAGATGTAAATGAATGCCATTTCAAGTGTTTTTAATTGTATAGGGTTATCGGATGTGGGAAGGGAGGCCAGGACGGAAACATTGTAGCACAGGTTGAAAGGGGTATTATGATGGGAAGCATGTTTAGGGATGGGGAGACCCGCGGACGGGGAGGAGGGATTGCACGAGGCGCGGTGGTTATTAATCCTAATGTTAAGTGGTTTGGAACATTGGCCTATGTAAAATGACGGGCAGAGTTTACAGGTAAGAAGATAAACTACATTCTTGGAAGTGCAAGAGGAATAGGGGAAGGGCGGGAGAGAGTTAAATGGTGGGATGGAGTGGGGTGGAGTGGTGAAAATAGGGCAGGTTTTGCATCTTGCTCGATGACATGGAGTGGGTATGGCTCTGGGGGTGTGAGGGGATTTTGAGAGCGGCCTGGTGGATTTGAGGATATTTGCTAGGTTGGCGGGACGTTTGAAAGTGACAGAGGGGCATTTGGGAAGAAGGTTGGAGGAAGTGTTGCGATTTTTGAGGATGGGGAATAGGTCTTTGAGGATGAATTTGAGAGACTGAATGCCTGGGAAGTAGGTAGTACAGATTGAGAGAGGCTGGGAGTCTTTGGTTGAGGCAGGCTTGGGGGTGTAGGAATGTTTAAGTATTTTTTTATGGAGGAGGGAATCAGGGTATCCTCGTTGGAGGAGGGAGTGGTGAAGGTTGTTGAGGTATTTCTTAAGGGATTCGGGATGGTTGCAAATGCGGTGACCGCGGATAGAGAGGGAGTAAGGGAGGGAGCGCTTGGTATGGGAGGGGTGACAACTGCTGTAATGAAGGTATTGCTGCTTATTAGTGGGTTTGGTGTGAACAGAGGTAAGGAATTTGTTATTGCTGAGGGTAATATTAACATCGAGGAAGGTAATCTGAGAGGATGAAATGGTCGAGGTGAAAGACAGGGATGAGGAATCGTTGAGTTGGGAGATGAAGGAATTGAGGGAATCTATGCTGTGTGGCCATAGTAGAAAGATGTCGTCAATGTATCGGAGCCACAGGAGGGGTTGCAGAGGATAGTTTGAAAGGAAATTCTCTTCTAGGACACCAAGGTGGAGGTTTGCATATGAAGGGCTGAATCTGCTACCCATGGCACAGCCCTTTATCTGGAGGTAATGGTTATTGTTAAAAGAAAAGGAGTTGCGGGTGAGAATGAAATCGGAAAGGTCAATGAGAAAATCGGTACTGGGGATTTGAGGGGTAGGGCGTTTGGAGAGGAAGTAACGTAGGGAAGAAAGGCCTTCTTGGTGAGGAATGGAAGTGTATAGGGAGGTGACATCGATAGTAGCCATAGTAATATGGGTATCAGGAGGGAGGGAAGTTGAGTGAAGCAATCTGAGGAAGTGGTAGGTGTCTTTTATAAACGAGGGTAGGGAGTGAACTAAAGGTTGGAGATAGTAGTCTACGAAGGCGGAAATTCTTTCGGTAGGAGAGCTACGAGAGGAGACTATAGGGCGGCCTGGGTTGTTGGGTTTGTGGATCTTAGGAAGGATGTAGAAGTGAGGGGTGTGAGGTTGGGAAGGGGAAAGGAGGGAGATGTCACTGGGGGAAAGATTCTCCTTAGGGCCGTTGTCTCGGAGGAAAGCGATAATTTCTTTCTGGAATGCGGGGTTAGGGTCAGCGGGAATATTTTGATAGGATGAAGTGTCGGAGAGTAGTCTGTTGCATTCTTGAAGGTAGTCTGCCGTGTTTAGTCTTTGATTGAATGGTTTGAACATATTTCATAAAAGGTTAAATTCATAATATCCCGCCAAGAGTTGTCAATCGTGAATCCTTGGTATTCGGATGTAAGTTTACTAGGTTAAGTTAAATGCTCTTCTTCTTATCAGCTTTAGCACTAATGTCCTTCCTCCACGTGAGAAACTTTCCTTTGGCATATTTTGTTTAGATAAGGAATTTGTTATGCTGGTAATGTAAAGGCTCTTTTGTTTATCCTTTGACATCTTCGCTCTTTGCATCTTATCACCCGAAGTCCTTAATGGTCTTGTCATACGTGCAATGATTCCGCACAACTCGCATTATTCAAATATTTTAATATGAATTTTATTCGAATAGTGTGAGTCCTACTAGAGAGGAGAAATAATTACGGAAAAGAGTTGAGGATATTCTCAATTTTACCCTTCAAGTAATCTGCAGAACACTCGGAAAGGCTCGTAGCATTAAATGCTTTGTTTATAGTAAGGGAGCACTGCTGCGCGAGCTCTACGAAACGCGACCCTTATCACGCACGTACTTATAGAAGCAAGAATAAATGCGCCCCGGAAATTTTAACCCCCAAGGAGGAATAACCTTTCTTGTGGTGAGGTCACCTTGAAAATTTATGTGTAATATTTGACACCCGTGGCTGAAATAAATAGTTTTTTGTGGTATTAACAATTTTTTTTCGAAGCGTGGTATCAAGTTCTACCGAGTGTTACAGGTAAACCTTGGATTTATTATAATAAGCAATTCTAAGTCAATTTATGGGAATTTTTCGAAGTTTTATCTTGTGAAAGGAGGCTGCAACGTATGGTGCATGGGGTCGGATCGGTCTTTTTTTCGGACAAATGCACTTAATGTGCGACTCGGCTTAAAGGGTCCGAAGAAAATTCCGTCGTCTTGACGCGAGATTACTTCGGGTAGCACAACCTACGCTCTCGTTTCCCATGGCCGTGGCCTCTCATCCATTTCAGTCTATTGGAAGAGTAGTGGAATTCACTTTATCGCAAGTCCTTCGAGAGTCGTCCATCGTCCTAGACGGCTCCAATAGCCGGGGAAGGATTATGAAGAGAGAGACTACTAGTCTGCTTAGTTCTCCCACGTCAGTTGAGGTGAAATAGGGCCCCGATTAAAGCGTCAGCATGTATAAGCTTGTCATAAAAATCTGGTGAGGCCTTTTGGTGATCTCTGATGAAGTTAGTCTGTTTGGTTACTTTACCAATGACACCCGAACCCGCTGTTTCGTCCAGGATAATTCTCGTAATAGAAATAGTTCGTTCATTTCCTTCCTTCTATTTATTACTCACAATTAATGCCATGCCGAGGTGTGGGAGGAGGTGGTTTTAACCTTTGGTGTACTGTATCATTATTTTTGAATGTAAAATAATTTTTGAAATTAATCACGTATCCGATATATTCATGATGTACTCTATTTCAAGCATCTCACGTAATCACTCACTTATTTGCGATGGCCGTCCTTCTGGTGCGTTACCTAAGGGATGCCGTTCGTATCGCAGACTTAATATTCCCCTTTCAAGCATCCCCTCTTTTATCCCAATCCATCCCTCGGCCTGCTGGACATACCTCCGTCCGCAAAGCCTCTTTGGATCGCCCATTCCTCCTCCCAGCCATCCAGGTATACCTTCGTACCATGTTCCCTGCCATTTTCCTCACCTGCGCAAAACCCCCTGTCCACCGTCATCGTTATTCCATCACTCGTATGAATGAGGACTCAGTGAATTCAGTCCACCAGCGTCTGGGACTTTTTTTAATTTAATTTTCTTTAGAAAAAATAATCACGGTGCTCGTTTTCTTTCGGAGGAGGATGAGGCCAAAGAGCTTAGCGATGAATGGAGGTGAGTTCAAGGTCATGTCAACGGCCTTTCTCCCTCTCTCTCGCGCGCGCTTCTACTTCATTCGTACGACGTTTCCCGACCGACTCTTCCTCAGCGGTTTCGGTCTCTCGCAATCATGGGGTCACTTCATTTCTCCAGCTCCCTAATTCCCCACACTCGTTCCATTCGCCTCGATCGTCCCATGTGGTCTCCCCTTTCCTCGCTCACCTGTGAGGCCTGACCTTTCCTTCCACCTCTTCTCTGGTCCCATCCTCCTCACCTCAGTCTTTCTTTCCCCTCATCACCCGGTTCGCCGTATCCCCCCGCGACGGGAATCGCTTTGTGATTCTTCAGGAACAACGCTGAAAGGACGTGGATAACTCTCCAGCGGGGATTGTGGGGAGTAGGAAGGAAGGGGGCACGGCGGAGAGTACGGCTAGGGGAGGCTGAGGTGGAAATTGGGTTTTGGTGGAAGCGGAAGGGTGCGCACACGAGTGAAACCCGGGGACTCATCCATCGAGCCATAGGTAAGATACCGCTTCCCAGATCTCATGTCTCCAACTTCCTATCCGACTTTGGTCTTTATAATCCATTTTTCATCGTCTTCTTTTATTTTTCGAGCCGATGCTCGGTGTCTCTGGAAATCTCTCTAGCCAATTCCATCTCAAAATATGTTTTTTTTTTATTTCATATCCAGCCCATTTTCTGTAGTACCTTCATAGATTTCTTATTTTTTTCGTCTGTGGCTATCTATCTATCGTACTCATTTTTCGCGTACTGCCAATATTCTCCTGGCACTTTGATTCTCAGCCTTAAGATTGGCATTAGAGTTATTGGTAAGTAGAACTTAAAATTCACCTTAAGTCGATATCAACGCTTAGTTTCGGATAATATTTGCTTCCTAATGTGTAGGTATTTTTTTGGCTGGCTCAAACGTCTGCTAATGAAGTTTATTCCCGGAGAGGCATGGTGAATTCATTCACATTATCTAATTGCATAAAACCTTATATCTTGGATGCAGGTCCATGTATGTGGGTCCCTCCTCCCGCTGAATTTTGTGTGGATTACATATCATTAATAAATCATTAAGGATAGTCTATTTTTCAACCTCTTTTCATAAATTTCTAAGACGCTGGATAATATCTGCGTAACGAGGTACATTATTTAATTTTAATATTGTTAGAATATTGGTTCTTGTCTATATTTATATTTCTTTATATATATATATATATATATATATATATATATATATATATATATATATATATATATATAAAGTGTGTGTGTGTATGGGTCCCAGTAGTCCAGAGGTAAAGCGTTGGACTACTGACCGGGTGGGCCGGGGTGCGATTCCCGGGCAAACCTCTCTAGGCACCTGCACGCACACACAAGCTGTGTGTTTTTCGGAAAGAACTGGTCCCCTTACCCTGATGAGTGAATTTTTCACGCCATCGGGCTTAGTGCTGGGGCTGGCTACCATATATAAGTATATATATGTATAAGTTCGTAAGTATATATATATATATATATATATATATATATATATATATATATATATATATATATATATATATATATATATATATATATATATATATATATATATATATATATATACTTACGAACAATTTTCCAGTCTTCACATCTGATTATCTATTTTAAATCCTTTTACAACATCCATTACCATTTCATTGCCAGTTAACTGCAATAATGCGTCATCGTCACTTTCGACGCGA
>NW_027286874.1:81129043-81153189 GCF_022747635.1 Hetaerina americana
TAGATTTCATCCAAGGAAGAAACCGGAGAGTTGGGCGACAAAAGGGGAGTCAAGTATCATGGGCTGCGGATGTCGACTTAACATTCTTATATAGAATGAATAAGGGCGGAGCCTTTAGGCGGGTGTGTGGTGAGAGCGACGCGAGGTGCTGCCTAGACGCGGAGACGGTGGCGCAGGACCTATCAAAAGCGGCTCCTGAAATAAGTGACGACCCGGCTACATCGGCAATCCCCCACGTCAACATCGAACCCCAGCCTGGAGAAGAACGCGACCTGCTGCGAGGAATCACCGCAGCCGAAAGGTGTGGTCGGCTGAGTCGGGCGAAGGACACTGCTCCCGGCCCGGAAGGCATCCCTTATAAGTCGTGGCGGTCAATCGATCCGGATGACATGGTGCTAGCCGCCATATTTAATAAATGCTTCCAGGTGTCAAGAGTCCCGGCATCGTGGAAGCATTCATGGATCGTCCTTCTTCGCAAGGGAGGGGAGAGGGGGGACATCGGGAAATGGCGGCCGATTGCCCTAAGTGCCACCATTGCCAAAGTCTTCACGGGAATACTGGCGGACCCAATCCTGGCCTGGGCCTATAAGGGGAAGAGGCTCTCCTTCCCCTACCTGGAAGGCTTCGTTCCCGCCACCGAGAGATGCTTTGAGCACAACTTCATTGCTCAAGCAGTCATAGATACTGCCAAGGTGAAGGGGACGGAGATAGCGCTAGCGTGGCTGGACCTGGCGGATGCCTTCGGGTCGATTCCCCACCCCCACATAATCCGTGTGCTCGCGGAAATGGGGATGCCAAAGCAGCTGCTGAACCTCATCTCCGACCTGTACACCGGGGCAACGGCTTCGGTCGTCGTGGAGCGGGGCGAATCCGATCCATTTCCCATTAGGTGCGGGGTGCGGCAGGGAGACCCCTTGTCTCCTCTGCTTTTTAACCTGGCGATGGAACCCCTCATCAGGTCAGTCCTCGCCCAGCGAGCCCTCGCCGCCTATCCCCTCGGTCCCTCATCGGTGTGTCTGCTGGCATATGCCGATGATTTGCTGCTCATCGCCAGAGACTCGGGATCGCTGAGGGCACTGCTGCATATAGTCAAGCAGTCAGCGGACTGGTGTGGCCTCTGCTTCAACGCCAAGAAATGCGCCTCCCTGCACCTGGACTTCAGGGGTGGACGCCAGGGTGTCAGAGAAACGGCCTTCTCCATCCAGGGAGGTGACATGAGGCGGCTGGGGGAGGGGGAATCCTACAAATACCTGGGATCCCCAATTGGTCTCAGGGCAGGAGACAAACTGGGTGACCTGTTGGCCAAACTGCGGAATGATCTCGACTCGGTGAGGAGTAGCGAGCTGGCGCCTTGGGAGAAGATAGATGCTCTGCATACTTTCCTTTTGCCAAGACTTCCACTGCGGCCTGCGATGGGAGTGGAGCGTGTTCCGCCATGACATCTCTCTGCGGCTGAGTAATCCGACGCCCCACTCGGAGACCCTCATCATCCTCTCGACATCCCGCCATAGAGCATGCGGCTTGATCCGTCGAGCGATCGGGGAAGCCTACCGACGGAGGCTGGTGGCGAAGAAGGACCAGGGGAAGGTGATGGAAACCGTGACCAACTCCTGGGACAGCAGCCACTTCGTATCCACTGGCCGCTTCACCCGTTTCTGCGACTGGCGCTTCATCCACCGAGCCCGTCTTAACGTTCTTCCGTTGAACAGCGCACGCAGAGGTGTGCCGAACGCCAGCAGGAAGTGCAGGAGATGCCGAACCGATAACGAGACCCTGCCGCGCGTCCTAAACCACTGCCTGAGCCGCTCCGCTGCGTGGAAACGGAGACACGACGAGATCTTGTCGCTCCTAAGGGACGCATTGCCTCCTAAGTGGAAGGCAAGGGTGGACCAGAAGGTAAAAGGTGACCACTCCCTCCTACGCCTGGATCTCGTCGTGACTGAGGTGCCCGCGGGACGGTGCACATAATCGACGTCACTGTCCCATTCGAGAACCGGCTGGAGGCGCTGCATGCGGCCAGGGCGGCCAAAATGGCCAATTACGACGACCTGGCCGCGAGACTCCGCTACTGCTTCCAGTTCAAGCCGGAGGTTCACCTGGGCGCCCTCGTCGTTGGCCTTCTTGGCAGCTGGGACAAGGAAAACGAGCGAATCCTGTCCCGGCAGTGAATCCACCGGGGTTGTGTCGCTACGCTGCGGAGGAAGATTGTGTCCGCGGCTGTGAAATGGTCGCGGGACATCTACTGCGAGCACGTGTCTGGGCAAAGGCAGTACGACTGCAACGTGGCCGAGACGGCTGACGCTAATTAATTTATTTGCTCTAATATAATATTCAGTTTATACGTAGTATTTATTTATCCTCTATCCTCATGTCCTCCGTATAGCGGGCGATATGAGGGATGCCTATCTGGCGGAACATGCTGGGCTATGTACAAAATATTTATCATCAATAAATGTTATTAAATCCTACAGCGCGTGAAATACACGTATCATGGAATGGGGGTGTCAGTGCCTTTTCGTGTACCGTCTGCTGTTTCCCATGAGGTGCTAGTACTTGGTAAAGCACACAGCTAGTTTGCAGCTAAGAGTGATCAGATGCGTCAGCAGGGATCAAACACTGGCCCTCCTCGGAGGAATTCGTGCATAAGGATATGGAACATGGAAACCCCTGACCCGGTGGAAGACCCAAGAAAACTTCATAAAGCTGATGCGCCGGGAAAGCACCAGATCGCACTTTTTTTCATTTTTTCCTTCTATATAGTTGTACTTAACCTGATAAATTCATCGAAGAAAAGGCCCTCTCTGTTGAGGCTAATGGGCCCGATGAAGCCTTTGGGGTTTTAACACCTGCCTTTGCTAATATATACTTGTATTATTCGGACTGTGAATCACGAATGGTAGTGGAGTACAATTATCCAGTGGGGTCTACTTTTTCAGTTGATAATAATTAGCATCAGATATCCTTTCATCCTTTCCCCATTAAGCAAAGAAAAACAATTTTTTCCCTCTGTTGATATGTGATGTATTGTGCAAGTTCGTTACCCTCGATTTGAATGCATAAATAAATAATATTTAACGTCTCTCTCGTCCCCATCTTCTTTCGCTTACTATTTTCATCATTCGCGTTGCCATTCAAATATTTGAAAAGTTTTTGCGCTGGAGAAGGACGTTTCCACGACCCCTATATTTTTGCAATGCTGCTTGAACTCGTTTCTCCATCTGCGGTCGTTCGTAATACTCTCCACGAAGTAGCACCAAGCGGGCTGGAATGGTTTTTCCCCTTCCGCAACTTAGTCCTCGGAGCGAGTAAGGGTGGAGATAAAATTTCTGCCGTTCTCACGCCTCGTTTAATTTGACCCTCTACCCAGAAAACGTGCAGGGAGAAACGTCTCGTTTATTTGCAGATAATGTTGTCACCCGTCGACGTTTAGTATTGTTGGTTATGATGTTGTTGACTGAAGTTAAATGAGATTCCCACTTATCGTGTGGAATTCTATAAATTTTCCCTCTTTGCATGCGGATAAACTCTTTGGAATGGGGCAGTGTCGTGCGTTTGGTATCGCGCTCTTTTGCTTCATTAGTGCTGTGATATTTGTTTGAAGCTAATGCAGTACATTTTTAAATATGTAAAACTCTCTATCTAAAAGTCTCTTCTATCACGTATTACGATATGTTTCAGTATTTTTTGTCATCCTCGCGTCTTTAATTGCGAGTTGAATTAATCTTAGTCGTAGGAAATGGCGTTCATCTACAGGAGTATTTTCCTTTATTCCCGCGTATTATAAACCCAGAAGCATATAATCACAGGTGGACAAAAACCCAGCCTAGTCAGCCTCCAGAATATGACCTAGGTTTGCCTAATGAGTCCTTAATTTTGGTGTCCGTTCGTAAGGTTCAGTTTAAGGTTTTCTTCAAGAGAAAGTGTATGATATCAATATAGCAATCTCAATATCTCTATAAATACCATCCCTTTGGGTACGTAATATATACACACTTCTACTCTAGCCCATGACCCGTACACGTTTTCAATGACACTCTTCTTTGCGAATTGAAATACGTCTTAAAAGCATTATTTTCTTACGTGTGTGTTGTACTTTTTGGGCAATAAGTAAATGATAAATCCCTTACGATCGGAGCTTCATTTAGTGTCTCCCATTTGTCAGAATGTGAGGAATAACTTTTTAAAAATCAAAATTTCAGCGTTTATTTTTTACATTTTGAGCGTAAAAGGTTTGACGGTGAATCCCAGCGTGGCCATCTGCCACCCTTCCCCCGTTGCTGTTTGGTTAATATATTTAAATTTCGCACAGGTACCATTTATTCGTAAAGTGAGGTAAAATAATCACCGGCGTGCAGTCAGACCCCTCTCCTGAATGAGGGAGACGGGGTTGTACCAGCATAAGGGGGAAACTAATTCGAGGCGTATGAACTCATTTGACTGCGCGGCGAGATTAGCACGAAGAGTTCACCGCGCCACGGCAGTTAACCCTAGGGCGTTTTCTCTATTAAACTTCCAATTTCAGCGTTCCCTATATCCAATGTTTTTACTTGCCGGGAAATGCCGTAATGGCGTTGCTCGATGATACGGAGATTCGAGGATAACAGACCCAGGAAAGCCGTGTTTTTCCGAAACTTATATACGCACGCACTAATGCGCTCGCGTAATGGAACGTAAGCTTTGCAATGCAGCGCAACCGTAATTAAGAATCTTTGGAGTAGGCAAGCGCTCGGATGCCGTTAATGAGCCAATGTTATTTGGTTGCGAGCGCGCCCGCTGCGGTGATTGCCCAAGTTTCTTCCGTGTTTTTTTAAGTAGTGCGACGAATTTTTTTTCGTATCTCTTGGTGACCTCTTGACGTCGGCGTCGGCCAGTCAGTGCATATTGGTCGTTTCCGGAATTTTAATAAGCGCATTTGTTTCATTTACTCGAGCATCGATATTTTTCAATGCATGTCTGATGAACAAGGGCCGTTGAACGGTGAAGTAGGGGACGTGCGAGGGAGTGATTCCTTCCCATATTAATCGTATTGATTGGCCTCGTGGTGATTGCGCTTTCAATCCATGCCTGATTCCCCCTCCACCAGCCGACCCCAATCCAAATGCCCCCCCCCCTTGCGATCTCCCCAGAGCGGATCGCCATAAATATTGTACCGTAGTAATTTCCGGGAGAATAGCTCCCGCCCCTTCCTCCCTCGATTCCACCCTCGCCCACGCATTTCTCCCGCTCTTTCTCTCGGGTATGCCCCAGCGCACAGCGGAGCGCGCGCCAATTGGCCCGTATATCGGTCTAATTGCGCCCCAGGCAGGCGGGCACGCTCGCACCAGCGCGTGCACTACCCCGCCACTCCCCCACCAGCGGGCCACACCCCCCCCTCCCCACGGACCATTTCCCCGGGGGAGCGATCCAGGGTCTCAATCCCTGCCATACTCCGTTCACTCTCTGAGTATACCCCCCTCCCGACGCATCGCCCCGGTTTGCTCGGGTCTACTCCTCCCACTTCTCCCTTCATCCAACTCCCTCACTCCCACACAAAGCTGGTCTCCGCAGCCCGCCCACCCGCATCGTCTCCTCTTCCATACCTGTCACCTCGGGAACGATACCAACCGCTCCGCGTCTCTCGCGGAGACGCGGTGGTCTACGCGAGACAGGGAGCGTGGAGCTCTAGAGAGCAAGGATATTTGTTCGCAGTGGGCACTGTACGAGTGTATCTTTCACGGGTGACATTAAATGTATCAGGCGGCCAAGAAGAAATTATATATATATATATATATATATATATATATATATATATATATATATATATATATATATACATATATATGTATGTATGCATATGTATATATATATGTATATGTGTATATATATATATGTACATACACATATACATACATACACACATACATATTAATAGGGTCCGGATTCGATTCCTCGGCATGCCTCTGGCACCCTCAGCTTTACCGAAGCTGTGTGATATACTTGTATGATTCGGGTATTCGAACTTCGTGGGAGAAATAGGCGGCACAGGTTGGCCCCTACCCTGATGTGTGAATTTCATACACTTAGCATTGGGTTAACTCGACCCTCACGAATCAAACAGAGATTCGAGTTGATATGTTTATTGTTGTATGCATATGTATGTAGGCATACGTATATTTTTAAAGATAAGTATAAAAAATTGCTTGATTTCTTATTTCTTGCTTACTTCATTCAGGGTGAACTTAGTACCGTCAAATCCTTTTTAAGTTGCAACCCGCGATGTTTCCCGTAGTCGGAGATAAAATGATATTCTTTATTTCCTTGGACTAAGAAGTCGTAGATCTCTGATTTTTCCCCATATTCTACTATTTCACTAGTCTTCGCATTCATTAATCCATTTGTCAACACTGACTGTAGAGGGCACAGTGATTTTTCACGGGTGTTTCGAGGTTTGGTTAAGAGTCTTGTTAAGATTCTGTACGAACTTTCTGCCGTAGTTAGAACCCATTTTTTCCTCCACTCCCTTATTCCTTTTTTATGCTTTGTATGCCGACTGGGGATTTTTTTTGTTGAAGAGGATAAGGGGGTCTCAAACAATCTCTCGTTCCGCCTAGGACATAATCAATCAATTTTGCACCCTTTCCAGCCATTTTCTTTCTCGTGCTCATTCTCTCAGTTTGACACTTCTTTGAGTCGAGTTTCACTTGCCAAAGGTTTCGGTGTAACTTAAGAGATTCTTAAATTCGTTGCCCTGTTATGTCTTCATTAGTAGAGCTTGGTCCACCATGATTAATTATCAGTCAATCCTCCCTGCCAATCCACCTCTTCTTTCTCCCTCAATCTCTCTCCATCGCTCTTCCCATTTCGCTTCCACCTTCCCCTCCCGCTGAACGATTTTCGTTTGCATGGTTTCACTTCCCTTTCTGTCCTCTTGATATAGGTTGAGACTGACATGAGGCAGGCGTGTGGGTTCATGAAAATTCCAAAACTGGAAATTCGTTCGTCACCCATGCCTCCGTTTTCAGGGCTCGTCAGGCATTATTCAGATATTCACCGTTCCCTCAACCCCACATTACCAAAAACAGCTGTTTCGAATTTCACTTTGAGGAAGTATTATGCGGTCGTATTTTTTACTCTGTGTGTCGCCAAGTTAAAATCTATGGTTGAGTACCAATTGGATTTGTAACGCTGTTTATAGCCCTGTCTCTTTTTAGCTTGTAAAAATTCTTTCATAATCGATCCTCGCCGTTTCTTTGTGCTTTAAAAATGGTTGTTCGTTTCCCCAAATCCAGGCCAAAAATCACAATTTTTGGAGCCCATATTTTAAACAACGTAATATTTCGATATATTTACACATATGAAATAGTGAATAAATGTTACCTAAATTCTAAACTCTAAATTCTGTTGAAAATGTCTCGGGAATTATTTTGCCCCATTATTTTTCAATTGCAATTATTAGGTATTTCTCAGTTTCTTCGGTGATTGTGATAGCAGTTTTCTTAATATGCAGCGAACATATTATGAATATGTGCAAAATATTGAACGCGTATACGAGTATTATTTTTCATTGTAGAGTTCTCTCATAAAGTAGATTTCATTCACTATTCCCACTCCAGGAAGCCGCTTCGGGTGGGCGAAATGTGATCTTGCGGCGTATCTTGGTACCCTTATCCCAATCTACATCTGACTATTTGGCTGTGTCTGGCTACAAGGTTTCCTCGTTTGTTAATATGCTGCATTTGGATTTCGGGAGGGACGATAATTGGTAACATGATTAAACTTAGAAAAGTGAGTGAACGTAGTAAATTGGAATAAGGTATGGGTTTCCCTTTATGCACGTTTTGTCCTCGTATTTTTTCGTATCTTTCACTGGTTATTTTTGATTGTAGTGTAAAATGAAACCATCTAGAATTCTCTCAACGCATATACTTGCACTCTGTCAACGTGATTCGAGATCCCTCTAAATATTCTTCATTTAAATATGCAATTCAATTCGAAATTTTCGTTGAATATAGACTAAAAATGTATTGATGCCATTTCATGACGATTTAAAAATGTTTCCTCCCCGGCGTTGTGCTTTCTCCTTTGCACCAGGCTGGTCTTAATCGCAGTTAAAACCGCTGCTGCAAAGAAAAAAATTTAAATTTTTCTGGGTGGTAATCCATTAAATGCTTACTTGCTTTAATTTATCGTCCCATTGATATTTCTTAAAAAAACTGAAAAATTTTCTGATGTGCTTTAAAACTTAACCATATTTTTTTATCGCGGTGATTATTAGTCTCACTGCATGATGTCGTATTTCTTTTTTCAATCAAATAATTTAGCGATGCCATTTCACGAAAATGTATTTTTATCAAAGCGGCAATGTGGATGGCAAAGGAAAAAGAAGAAAATTACGGAAAATATTGTGCCATGTAAAAAGAGAGAGTATTTTTCCTGGAAACTTTGTGCAAAAATTAATGCCAACGCAGCCCATTTGGAAGGAAAGTCTATTAGGGCGACATCCATTCTGCAAAACAGCGAAATACCACTGCGCGTGAATATTTTTTCACTTTGTAATTTTCTGAGGAGCGCCATAAAAAGGCCATATTGCCATAAAAAGGCTTCGTACCTTCTATTCAGTTTAGATAATTTGAATACTAATTAGGGTCGGGGATTTCAAATAGAAATGCTTTCAGTGATGGTACCTCGGCCACTTCCTCAATATAGGTCAAACACCCTATGAGGGAAGACCGACCATCGATAGTGATTCAGCGGTCAAATTAGGATATCCTGACTGGTTAATCTAAAGGTATAGCTTGTTCATTTCTCGCTTTGATGGCGAATTCGACTCATCCTCTCTCTCTTTCCGTTGACGTTGAATATCGTGCTGTCTCATGTGACATGATAGCCATTATTTTTTTCCCTTCGCCCGAGGAAATCCAGCTATCGTTGCATTTAATTGGCGGGACGAGGAAGCTTGCGTCGAAATACTCGAGCAGCCGAAAGTGATCAATGTAGCTGAACGATGAACAGCGTTGTATGAGGGAAGGAAACGTCGTCGTCAATCCGAGAGGAAGGGAATCGCTGGCAAATTGGCAACCGCGCTCTCGATTCCCCTCGAGACACCCTCGTCATGCCCTTAAGACCCGCGCTCTCTCTCTCTCTTCCTCCGGCCGATCCATGGCTAACCCCTTCTCAGTTATAAATTCCCGTCTCCTCTCTCACGCCGTCCCTCCCTTCTCTCCATCTCTCAAGAGCGTCATCTCACCAGCCCCGTCTCCCTGTTCTCCTTTTACTGTTATCTCTTCCGCTAACAGCCATCCTTCCCTACTCCCCTGAACCACTGTTCCATACACTCCACTTCCTCCTTATCTCCCTCTCCGTCCTCTCCCGACTTCCCGCTGCATTCTACTCACACCGCGCAAGACTCCTTTTTCGGGACGCATTTCGATGCTCACTTTTCTCCCTTCCCCCTCTATCTCATTCCACACCACCTCCTTCCCCAGAGCCTTCCATCTGCGCCCCCCTCCTTAACCCCATCCCACGGGACTCCCTATTCGTGCTTCTTCTATCAAATCCCAAATCCTTACCGCCTTCCCTCGATCTCCTCTTTCCCGCTCCCTCTTAAACAATCCCTCTCCCCTACCCACCCTTGCTTCCGCACGGCTGTCATCCCCCTATCCGCCGTGCTCTTTTGTCTTGCGACATTCCTCCGCTTCAATATAACGGCTCAGCTGTGCCGCAACGTGTCCAAATCGTTTGGGAAGATGCAGGGGAGGAAAAAGGGGGGGTGCCACGTGGATCGAAGGCCCCTTCTGAACGGGAGGACTGTCTGTCGACGGCGCTCTCGCGGCGCTGTGGGTTGGTGCGAGAAATGAATGGTTCCTAAGGAAAATATAAGCCCCTAAAATCCTTGATTGCAAAACATTGCGTCCGTCCCGAGGGAAAAGTCTTATGGTGTAGCAACATTGAAGGAATATGCCTTAAATATACATGTTTCTCTTCTCCAGGGAGGAACAGTACGGAAAGGGTGGCCTATCGCGATTCAAGGGTTTGTTTCTTTTACTGTCTTCGGCTCCAATGGTGGTGATTCTTAGACGTGAATAGGTAATCGAATTACTGGACACGATATTTGTCTTTCGCCCTAAGAGAGAGAGAGTGAACATGTTGTACGCTAACGATCAATGCAAGCCAGTTAGTATCTCAAATGTAAACTAGTGTCCCCATGAATAGAAAAAAATGCAGGTTCCTTGTTAATACTGCATGAGATTTTTACTTGTCTTAATAATTTGTATTTATTTTACTAGGTGCACCAATTATTAAACATAGAAATTTCAACTCTAGCTGATGCTTTGGCATCGTGAAAGATCATGTCTCAATAGGCTCGGTTGTCCGCCTGTCAGAAGAGGTAATTGGCACTTTGATGCCGCATATTAGTGCATTAAGCTAATGATGTACTCAGTTGGAGAAAAAATAAATTCTTTTCATGAGAGGACATCAGTTATCCATATTCCACGTAACTATTTCAGTATTTTGTCTCGAATTTCTAAAATTCTCTGAAACTGTCTGCAGTGATAAAGCCTCAAACCTTTTTGTACTTAACATCTACAAGTGTGAATATATTTGCGGTCAGGTTATAGAATCAAATCTTGTCAGTAAATATAATTCTTTAGAATGTGCATGCGACGGAACCTCGCAGGAAAAGGGGATGTTATTGAACGTACACAGGTTGTTTCAAGTGAGAAAACGGGAAATTAAATCCAATTGTGGATATAGAAATTACAAGCAGGGAAAGTAAAGTGTTGATTTGTTTCGTTTCACCTATTATATGAACTCTGTAATTTGAATGGACCACATGTAGATAAAGTTCATAAATGAAAAAAAAGTTAGATCTTGTGAACGGAAATGATGAAAATTTTAAGTGACCGATGTCCGAGTGCTCATCCCTGCCCACTTGGACCTGAATCCTCGGTCTCAGCTATGTAATTAGTGTTGCCGTTAATGCATGACTCTAATTTCACGTATCCCCCGCCGTTGAGGCGTCAAAGCAAACAAACGAGGCAGGTGTAATGCAATCAAGTTCTGGTTTCTCCTGAGTCCGCTCCGGCTTGGGATTTAGTATCTTCTTCACCGCAAGCATCACGGAAGCCTGTTTAATGGGATTACTCCTCCAAACGCACGAACTTCAATAGTATCTAGATTAATTAAGAAGTACATGGTGTAAAGTCTCCGTCAAGTTTTATTCGGAGACAGGGAATGTAGCATTAAAGTAACTTTATAATGTACCCTATGAGTTTTATTCCTAATGGGCAAAATTTGAACGCGGATTAGACCTGTTCCCTTCGCGCTCCAGTGGGATTATAATTTTTGAATTTATTTTGTTTGTCCCCACCCCAGGTTTTTTCCGCCGATGTAAATGGATGAGTAATTCATACCCGCGGTCTACTTTTGTGGTTTACCGCACAATGTACGGCGAAAAACCTCCATTTCGATAAATGAGACGGTGTGCTTTCATATTTAGAAACGTATCACCTCTCGCGACAATATTCAACGATATATTTTAGTGGTTGCCATAGTAATCCCTTTCTTCTTTGTTCATTTGAATTGAGTATATTCCATGGAAATTAAATTCGGCTTAAAATGAAACGGAATTATAATGCGAGGTTCCCAAAAATTAAAATATCAGCAGTAGAAATGGGCGGATTCAAAGTCATCATTTTAGTTTGTATTTTTTCTATTTGCAAAGCAGGGCGAAAATTCAGAAATGAAAATTTTGAAAGCGTTTTGTCAAGTGTCCTTATTTTAAATCGAGATTTCATCTAAATTGTCAGTGAATTTTCCCTTTTTGTTTCCCGTTCACATAATGATAATAATTGATTTAATGCAGATGATTTAATACCTAATTTGAAAAATACGGTCACCATAATATGCACCTATAAATGCTGAGTATTCGTAGTCTTATGGAAAGATTTTTTCATCTCCTGACCCTTTACCTCCTTCTTGGTTGGAGTTGCGTATTGTAATTTACTTACGCAGTACTCAGCAAAAAATGTGCAGGGTAGGGACGTCCTTCTAATCTCTCATCGTGTTCATGTCCGTCTTTAAGTCATATTTTATCGTTCTATTGCATCCTTATTTTTCAGAATTTCACAATTTTTGTAATTAATTTAGATCAGAATCGTATCGTAAATTTAACATTTATTTTAATAAAGTCAAGGATAAGGAACTGCATGCCATTAGGGGCAGTACTGTTTGATTATTTTCGAAATTTTGTTTCAACGTTTAGGTAAACCGTGTAGTTTAGTCGAATTGTTAAAGTGCTCAGACAGTTTCATTTGACGATGTATTTTTAATTATAAATCTACTCGATGGTCTCCTCTATTTGTCCCGATGAAATTTTCCTTTTGCACACCCGTACAAGAAATGACCAATCTGATTGACTTCGCAAATAACTTCGCCCAATGTTGCCTCCTGTCTGATGAACACCATCCTCCTAACCCTATTTCATCGTCTGATTCCATAATGAAGTTGTAATTGCATTGATACGATCGGTTAGTCGATCAGTTATAATCCGTCTCCTTTGAAATCACTATTTGAAAGCCATCAACAGCCTCACAGTATAATATCATTTGTCTCAGCGAACGCGGAGTTACGTCATGAAGCCAAACCCCGCCAAATGAACTCCGATCTCCCTTCCTTTCCAATCACACGAGCGACGCGGCTCTCCGACCGAATGCTGGAGGGAAGAGGTAAGCTTACCCCTCCCCCACCTCGTCACGCCCGCCTCTTTACGTGCCCGATCCTCGGAAATGACTTAACTCGTAGACAAACAGCGGGGGGCATGTAAAATTAATCCGGGTTCGCGCTCGTCGCGCACGTCCCCTCCTGATGCGTTCCGGAACGCGGTATCGTCCCTTTATTTCATTTAATTTCCCACGGCATCCACAAAAATGTTTCCCTTCCGAGGGCCCTCCTACTTTGCCGTTGCCGAGGACGGATTAATCAGCGGAATGGGTACCTCCGTCGCTTTGATCTTTCCCATAACGTTCCCGGAACGTCTCCTATTCTTTCACCCGCGTCGTCCCTTTCCACCCCTACCTTCCTCCCCTTCCGCCTCTTCGCGCGCTCATCTACTCCGCAAACACGCCCCCACCCGTCTCCCCTTTCGACCTTCGGCATTCGTAACGCCCCAGCCCTTCCCTCTTCGGTCAAACTGAGCACCGCTCTCACAATCACGTCCGCCTCTCTTTCTCTTTCTATTTCCCCCCCTCGATCCCTAACTCTTCTCTCTCGAGTCTTCGTTAGGGATTGAATCGTCAACCCCTTCGGCTAGTCGACCACTTCATGGCCAAGGCAGGTTGAACCCTCGCTATTCAGACTCCTTCAAGCTCTTCTATCCCACACAAATGTGCCCGACCAACGAAATCCCGAGTTAAACTCAGGGCAATCCGTTCCATGTCCCTTATTTCCCTTGCGAGTCAAACTCCATGCAATTTGTGTAGTAGTTGGAGGACTTGTGCGGTTTCTTGCGTTGAATTTCGTTGAATGCTCGTTATGTCCTTTTTTTTAGTCGCTGCCGAACCTCGAGGGGTTGGCTGTGCCACATCTTGATTCGATGGCTTCCTTCCAGCTCTCACTCTAATGATGGGCAGCGATTGCAGTGCTTTGAAATTTTTTCAATAGTAAATAGAACTATTTAATCTAGTCCAATTATAGAGAAATGTGCTATATTCTGTCGTGTTGAAAGATAAGATGTATACTATTTACGCAAACATTATTTAAAGGTTCAGCTGCATCAGGTGTAATTTATTGGAGGTCCATATTTTTTCCGTGATAAACATGCAACGTAATATTTAATTTATTTTAGTATGGGAGAGATAGTAGAGTTCACTCTTGAAGGAGTGTGTCACATGCTCGGAAAATAATTGCGCTAAAGTTAAGTGTTCATTATTAACTAAGTTTATGCAATCATTGAATACGCGCTGTCATATTCATGGCATATTCCCTGATAAATTTCCAATTTAAATTTTTAATGATTCGCAGAAGTAGTTCATTAATTTTTTTGATGCGCAATACGTTTCGTAATTAGTAACTGAATGTCGTCGAAGTGACCGCGACGTTTAAAAAATAATTAAATGCGTTTGCTTGAAGGTTTCACAATAGATTGACGATGGATCACTCTGTTAAAACAAGGTAGCTCATACAATGAGTTAAAAGTGATCCTTTTCCCTCTCTCTCTTTCTCGCAAATTGGTCGTAGTCCACGATAGGTACCTAAGAGTTGAGACATCGCCTGGTTAGGTTATCTTACCGTTCGATGGTCCAGCAGTCGTGTGCCGAGCGTTGCTTTCGACTCCGACCTTCCGACCCTCACTGCCCCTTTCCACTCTCTTTTCCACCTCATTTCTGCGATAACTCTTCCTGACTTCCTTGCCCACTCCACATACTCGTGGTCCTTACCCTGCTCTCCCCACCTTCTTCCCTGCGCCACAGAACTCTTCATTCTCCCCTGCTTATCGGCCTGCACAGCAAATCTCTCACCCAATCCTTTTTCATTTATCTTGTATTAGGCTCCAAATTCTTCTTCCATCTGCCCATACCACACCGCCTCCCACCACTGCCACCCCATTTCTCACCCGACTCGCTTCTGTACCCACATCCCGACCGTGCTCTTGCTCCCCCCCCCCCCCGACCACGTAAAACTTCTTTTTTTATCCGATATTTCCAATTAGATTCCAAGGAACGATCCTGAACTTCAGACTTGTTTTATCCCTCTCTGTGTTCTTTCATTCTTCCCAGTCCCCTCTCTCTTTCGCTATCGATCATTTCCTTCGTCCGTCCGCATATCCCCCATTCTACCATTTAGGTAGTTACCCCTGCGGCATCCCTCATTTCTACATCCTTAGTGTATCTTTCACTTTATGTGTACGTTCCTGTGTCTGTATGTATAATATATGTACGATTAAATATATATATATATATATATATATATATATATATATATATATATAAATAAACACATCCGCGTGCGTGTGTTTGTGTGTGTGTGAGTCGCGATAGTCCAGGGTTAAAACCTTGGACTACTGACCGGAGGGCCCGGGTTCGATTCCCCTGAAAGCCTCTCTGGGCACCCTCAGCTCCATCCAAGCTATATGATTTTTTGCGTACCAGAAATTCTTGGGAAACAAAACCGGTACACCGGTATAGGGAAAGGAACTGGCACCCCTACCCTGAGGCGTGAATATCACACGCTGTCGTGCTTAGTACTAGGTGTCCTCTACCATCACCTACCAAACTAACCTTCGGGTTGATTACTGTTTTATTGTATTTATATTATATGTATATATATATATATATATATATATATACTACATTGATCAAAAAGTTCCCGGAATAACCACCGTGTGGCGCTCCCATCGTTCCGATTTGAGTTCTGTTTTTTTTGTTAAATTGGTACATCTGTTGTTGATATTCCCTTTAAATCTTAGTGTCATAACTTGACATTTGCAAAAGTTACGTAGCCAAGAGTACATCTATCTCTGTGTGTGTTGGCGATTTTTTACAATTTCAGAAATGGATTTAAATTTGCAACAACGAACTTGTATTAAATTTTGCGAAAAAAACGGATTTAGTGGCGTACGGACGTTGGAAATGTTGGAAAAGTGTTTCGGCAACGATTCTCTAAAAAAAACTGTCGTTTACCAGTGGCACGAGCGGTTCAGAAGTGGTCGTGAGTCAATCGAAGATGATGAACGCAGTGGCAGACCATCGACATCGAAAGTCGGTGAAAAAATTGATAAAGAAAAGAAATGTTGGTCAATAACCGAAAATTAACCATCAGAGAAATAGCGGAGGACTTGAACATTGCCTATGGATCCGCCCAAGACATTGTGGTTAATGATTTGGGTTTCCGTCGTGTAGCAGCAAAGTTGGTGCCAAAAGACCTCAATTTCATGCAAAAAAGAGACCGTGTTGACGTCGCAAAAGACATGATTTGCGAGGCTGAATCCGATCCCACATTCATCAAAAGGATCATTACTGGAGACGAGACGTGGGTTTATGAGTACGACACGCAATCCAGACATCAGGCAAGTGAATGGCGTTCACCAAATGACCCGAGACCAAAAAAACCACGTCGTTTTCAGTCAAAAAAGAAGGCAATGCTGACGGTTTTCATGGATTACAACGGTGTAGTGCATCATGAATTTTTGCCAGAAGGCCAGACAGTAAACAAAGAGTATTATTTGGGCGTTATGAGACGTTTGCGTGAAGCAATTCGCCGAAAGAGACCAGAAATGTGGGCAGAAAACTCGTGGATTTTGCACCATGATAACGCACCGTCGCACAGTGCTATCATTATTCGTAATTTTTTGACGAAAAATGCAACAAATACCATCCAACAGCCACCGAATTCACCTGATTTGGCTCCCTGTGACTTCTTTCTGTTCAATCGAGTTAAAAAACCATTACGGGGAACGCGTTTTAGCAGCCGAGAGGAAGTAATGGAAAAATCGCAGGAAGCACTGATGGACATACCGAAAACCGAATATAAAAAATGTTTCGAGGATTGGATCAAGCGCTGGCATAAGTGTGTTGCAGTCGATGGGGATTACTTTGAAGGGGACAATATAGATTTAGATGAATAAACTTGTATTTTTAATTTTCTGAATAAATTCCGGGAAATTTTTGATCAAGGTAGTATATATATATATATATATATATATATATATATATATATATATATATATATATATATATATATATATATATATATATATATATATATATAGATATATATATACACATACACATATTTATATGTATAATAATGCACTCACGAGAGCAATATAACGTTTGGACAGCACTGCACAATAGAACAAAAAATAAAATAGACCTTCTGGTCAGATACTTCTACGTGTTATCTATTTAATTTTTGTACCCTTTTTTGCCGTCCAAATGTGTGTGTGTGGGTGTATATATAAGTCTTACTGGAAGAAGGTCGAAAGCTCGAACAATTTACCGTGTGCGTCCTTTTAAATGTTGCTATATATATAAATATATATATGTATGTATATATATATATATATATATATATATATATATAATATTTGGACGGCACAATAGAACAAAAATTAAATAGTAACACTTAAAAGGTCACTCACATTCTCTAAGATTTCGGCCTTCTCCGAGGCCTTCTTCAAGTAAGACTCCCTGTCTTACTTGAAGAAGGCCGAAAGCTTAAACAATTTACAATGTGTTCCAAGATTATTCGGGTCTCCCACCGGGTCCACGTTCGTAGGGTTGCCGACGTTTCGATGGCCGAGTCGTCCATCGTCTTCAGGGCATGTCGGTACTCAGGTTTGGCCGCCTTATATAGTCTGGTCGGGAGGTCAGGTCACGTCTGATTGGTCGGACGCTTTCCCCCTCTTGTTTTGCCTTATTTTCCTCAAAATGGGTTTCCACGCATTACTGAGGGAGTATCCGCTGTCTCGGTTAATGGATTTGTTTTCGAGCCGGATCGCTATTGCTTCCTTAGTCAATCTTTCCCAGAATTTTTCTTCTCGGCAAAGGACCCTTGTCTCCTCCCACCGAATGCTGTGGTCGGAGATGATGCTGTGCTCTGCAATGGCCGACTTCTCAGGTTGGCACAGTCTGAGGTGTCTCCGGTGTTCTTTTAACCTTGTAGCGATGGTCCTTCCGGTCTCTCCCACGTAGACTTGGCCGCACTCGCAGGGTATTCGGTATACTCCCGGGGTCATGAGGCCACAGGGGTCCTTTGCCCTTACTAATTCGTCCCTGAGTTTGTTACAGGGACGGAAGTAGGTGTCGATGTTGTACCTCTTCAGTATTCTCGTGACCTTCCCCGAGACCGTGGAGACAAAGGGTAGACCCGCCCTTGCCAGTGGTTTTGGATCGGCTTCCTTCGGTGTGGAGGCCCGCGGCTTGACGGTCCTTTTTAGAGCCAAGGCGATTTCTCTCTCGCTGTAGCCATTTTGCCTGAAAGTCTTCTTAAGGTGCAGCAGCTCCTTGTGAAGACTTTCTGTGTCAGATATTGCTCTTGCTCGGTGTATAAGCGTTGATAGAACCGCCATTCTCTGGGAGGGGTGATGGTGACTTCTTCCGTTGAGGTAAAGGTCTGTGTGCGTCGGTTTGCGGTAGACGCTATGTCCCAATGACCCGTCTGCCCTCCGGTGGATGAGTATATCGAGAAATGGAAGGCTATTGTTGACCTCCACCTCCATGGTGAACTGTATATTTGGGTGCAGGCTATTCATGTGCTCCAGGAACTGCTTGAGGGTCTCCGATCCATGCGGCCAGATGATAAATGTGTCATCCACGTACCGGAAGAAACATTTAGGTTTGAGAGGGGCTGATGTTAGGGCCTTTTCTTCAAAATCTTCCATGAAGAAGTTGGCGATCACAGGAGACAGGGGAGATCCCATTGCCACCCCATCGGTCTGCTCGAAGAACTCGCCATCGTATTTGAAGTACGTGGAAGTCAGTGCGTGGTGAAAGAGATTCACCGTGTCACGATCAAACATGGCTTCCAGTAGTCTGAGAGTGTCTTTGAGAGGCACGCGAGTGAATAACGACACCACATCGAGGCTGATCATGAGGTCTCCTTCTTCGAGGCGAAATTCAGCCAAAGTTTTAACGAAGTTCAGTGAGTTCTTGATGTGGTGTTCACACAGTCCGACGTGAGGTGACAGGATTCCGGTGAGGTGTTTGGCCAAATTGTATGTGGGTGACCCAATGGCACTCACGATGGGTCTCAGGGGTACGCCGTCTTTATGAATCTTGGGTAATCCATAGAGTCTAGGAGGAGCAGGTGCTGGAGGAGACAGTTTTCTGGCCGCATCTGTGGGAAGGCCTGTCTTCTTGATCAAAGCGATCGTTTTCCTAGTGATGGAGTCAGTGGGATCTCTGGTGAGTTTCTGGTACGCTTGGTCCCGTAGGATGTCCTGCATCTTATGGCGGTAGTCCTCGGTGGTCATCAGTACCGTGGCGTTGCCTTTGTCCGCTGGTAGAACCGTGATGGCCTTGTTGTTACGTAGTGCACGGACGGCAGCCTTTTCCTCTCTCGTGGTGTTGGGCTTTGGTGGAACGGCCCTTTTTAGGACCAAGGCGATCTCTGCCCTCACTTCCTCAGCCAGGTCCCCGGGTAGCTTTTTGACGGCAGGTTCTATTCCGGCTACGAAGTCACTGATTGGTACGATACTGGGAGCTGAAGCGAAGTTGAGTCCTTTCGACAGGACCGACATCGTAGGTCCATCAAGCTTCTCTTTCGTCAGGTTGATCACCAACCTTTTTGGGTCCAGCGGCGAGATCACCGATTTTTTAGTAGGAAGACTGCTGAACTTCTTTTTCTGCCTTTCGGTGTCTTTGTGGAGCAGTAACTCTCCACTGGCTGTTGTGGCGCGGTCGATGTACTCCCAGTCCGAAGGGGAGAGCGTGGTTGCCAAGCGTAAGTGAAGCGTCATCAACTTCCTTCCGCACTGGTCTAGGTGTTTCCTCTTGTCATGGATGCGTTCACGGACTAAAGCTAGGCTTGCCCGCTTCAGGATACGCTTTGCAGCCGGTGTGTTGATTGACGACCGGACTGCGGCGAAAATAGGGATGGCCTCTTCGTCACGACATCGCAGGAGAAAGGTGAGCGAACTTAGGAGTCTCGCCTTCTCCTTACGCAAAGCTTCCAGTTTCCGGATGCTGTGGTGAATTTCCTCCCCGTAGAGGTTTGTGAAGAATGATCTGGTACTTTCCCGGCGAATAATGTTTTCCAAGATTATTCGGGTCTCCCACCGGGTCCACGTTCGTAGGGTTGCCGACGTTTCGATGGCCGAGTCGTCCATCGTCTTCAGGGCATGTCGGTACTCAGGTTTGGCCGCCTTATATAGTCTGGTCGGGAGGTCAGGTCACGTCTGATTGGTCGGACGCTTTCCCCCTCTTGTTTTGCCTTATTTTCCTCAAAATGGGTTTCCACGCATTACTGAGGGAGTATCCGCTGTCTCGGTTAATGGATTTGTTTTCGAGCCGGATCGCTATTGCTTCCTTAGTCAATCTTTCCCAGAATTTTTCTTCTCGGCAAAGGACCCTTGTCTCCTCCCACCGAATGCTGTGGTCGGAGATGATGCTGTGCTCTGCAATGGCCGACTTCTCAGGTTGGCACAGTCTGAGGTGTCTCCGGTGTTCTTTTAACCTTGTAGCGATGGTCCTTCCGGTCTCTCCCACGTAGACTTGGCCGCACTCGCAGGGTATTCGGTATACTCCCGGGGTCATGAGGCCACAGGGGTCCTTTGCCCTTACTAATTCGTCCCTGAGTTTGTTACAGGGACGGAAGTAGGTGTCGATGTTGTACCTCTTCAGTATTCTCGTGACCTTCCCCGAGACCGTGGAGACAAAGGGTAGACCCGCCCTTGCCAGTGGTTTTGGATCGGCTTCCTTCGGTGTGGAGGCCCGCGGCTTGACGGTCCTTTTTAGAGCCAAGGCGATTTCTCTCTCGCTGTAGCCATTTTGCCTGAAAGTCTTCTTAAGGTGCAGCAGCTCCTTGTGAAGACTTTCTGTGTCAGATATTGCTCTTGCTCGGTGTATAAGCGTTGATAGAACCGCCATTCTCTGGGAGGGGTGATGGTGACTTCTTCCGTTGAGGTAAAGGTCTGTGTGCGTCGGTTTGCGGTAGACGCTATGTCCCAATGACCCGTCTGCCCTCCGGTGGATGAGTATATCGAGAAATGGAAGGCTATTGTTGACCTCCACCTCCATGGTGAACTGTATATTTGGGTGCAGGCTATTCATGTGCTCCAGGAACTGCTTGAGGGTCTCCGATCCATGCGGCCAGATGATAAATGTGTCATCCACGTACCGGAAGAAACATTTAGGTTTGAGAGGGGCTGATGTTAGGGCCTTTTCTTCAAAATCTTCCATGAAGAAGTTGGCGATCACAGGAGACAGGGGAGATCCCATTGCCACCCCATCGGTCTGCTCGAAGAACTCGCCATCGTATTTGAAGTACGTGGAAGTCAGTGCGTGGTGAAAGAGATTCACCGTGTCACGATCAAACATGGCTTCCAGTAGTCTGAGAGTGTCTTTGAGAGGCACGCGAGTGAATAACGACACCACATCGAGGCTGATCATGAGGTCTCCTTCTTCGAGGCGAAATTCAGCCAAAGTTTTAACGAAGTTCAGTGAGTTCTTGATGTGGTGTTCACACAGTCCGACGTGAGGTGACAGGATTCCGGTGAGGTGTTTGGCCAAATTGTATGTGGGTGACCCAATGGCACTCACGATGGGTCTCAGGGGTACGCCGTCTTTATGAATCTTGGGTAATCCATAGAGTCTAGGAGGAGCAGGTGCTGGAGGAGACAGTTTTCTGGCCGCATCTGTGGGAAGGCCTGTCTTCTTGATCAAAGCGATCGTTTTCCTAGTGATGGAGTCAGTGGGATCTCTGGTGAGTTTCTGGTACGCTTGGTCCCGTAGGATGTCCTGCATCTTATGGCGGTAGTCCTCGGTGGTCATCAGTACCGTGGCGTTGCCTTTGTCCGCTGGTAGAACCGTGATGGCCTTGTTGTTACGTAGTGCACGGACGGCAGCCTTTTCCTCTCTCGTGGTGTTGGGCTTTGGTGGAACGGCCCTTTTTAGGACCAAGGCGATCTCTGCCCTCACTTCCTCAGCCAGGTCCCCGGGTAGCTTTTTGACGGCAGGTTCTATTCCGGCTACGAAGTCACTGATTGGTACGATACTGGGAGCTGAAGCGAAGTTGAGTCCTTTCGACAGGACCGACATCGTAGGTCCATCAAGCTTCTCTTTCGTCAGGTTGATCACCAACCTTTTTGGGTCCAGCGGCGAGATCACCGATTTTTTAGTAGGAAGACTGCTGAACTTCTTTTTCTGCCTTTCGGTGTCTTTGTGGAGCAGTAACTCTCCACTGGCTGTTGTGGCGCGGTCGATGTACTCCCAGTCCGAAGGGGAGAGCGTGGTTGCCAAGCGTAAGTGAAGCGTCATCAACTTCCTTCCGCACTGGTCTAGGTGTTTCCTCTTGTCATGGATGCGTTCACGGACTAAAGCTAGGCTTGCCCGCTTCAGGATACGCTTTGCAGCCGGTGTGTTGATTGACGACCGGACTGCGGCGAAAATAGGGATGGCCTCTTCGTCACGACATCGCAGGAGAAAGGTGAGCGAACTTAGGAGTCTCGCCTTCTCCTTACGCAAAGCTTCCAGTTTCCGGATGCTGTGGTGAATTTCCTCCCCGTAGAGGTTTGTGAAGAATGATCTGGTACTTTCCCGGCGAATAATGTTTTCCAAGATTATTCGGGTCTCCCACCGGGTCCACGTTCGTAGGGTTGCCGACGTTTCGATGGCCGAGTCGTCCATCGTCTTCAGGGCATGTCGGTACTCAGGTTTGGCCGCCTTATATAGTCTGGTCGGGAGGTCAGGTCACGTCTGATTGGTCGGACGCTTTCCCCCTCTTGTTTTGCCTTATTTTCCTCAAAATGGGTTTCCACGCATTACTGAGGGAGTATCCGCTGTCTCGGTTAATGGATTTGTTTTCGAGCCGGATCGCTATTGCTTCCTTAGTCAATCTTTCCCAGAATTTTTCTTCTCGGCAAAGGACCCTTGTCTCCTCCCACCGAATGCTGTGGTCGGAGATGATGCTGTGCTCTGCAATGGCCGACTTCTCAGGTTGGCACAGTCTGAGGTGTCTCCGGTGTTCTTTTAACCTTGTAGCGATGGTCCTTCCGGTCTCTCCCACGTAGACTTGGCCGCACTCGCAGGGTATTCGGTATACTCCCGGGGTCATGAGGCCACAGGGGTCCTTTGCCCTTACTAATTCGTCCCTGAGTTTGTTACAGGGACGGAAGTAGGTGTCGATGTTGTACCTCTTCAGTATTCTCGTGACCTTCCCCGAGACCGTGGAGACAAAGGGTAGACCCGCCCTTGCCAGTGGTTTTGGATCGGCTTCCTTCGGTGTGGAGGCCCGCGGCTTGACGGTCCTTTTTAGAGCCAAGGCGATTTCTCTCTCGCTGTAGCCATTTTGCCTGAAAGTCTTCTTAAGGTGCAGCAGCTCCTTGTGAAGACTTTCTGTGTCAGATATTGCTCTTGCTCGGTGTATAAGCGTTGATAGAACCGCCATTCTCTGGGAGGGGTGATGGTGACTTCTTCCGTTGAGGTAAAGGTCTGTGTGCGTCGGTTTGCGGTAGACGCTATGTCCCAATGACCCGTCTGCCCTCCGGTGGATGAGTATATCGAGAAATGGAAGGCTATTGTTGACCTCCACCTCCATGGTGAACTGTATATTTGGGTGCAGGCTATTCATGTGCTCCAGGAACTGCTTGAGGGTCTCCGATCCATGCGGCCAGATGATAAATGTGTCATCCACGTACCGGAAGAAACATTTAGGTTTGAGAGGGGCTGATGTTAGGGCCTTTTCTTCAAAATCTTCCATGAAGAAGTTGGCGATCACAGGAGACAGGGGAGATCCCATTGCCACCCCATCGGTCTGCTCGAAGAACTCGCCATCGTATTTGAAGTACGTGGAAGTCAGTGCGTGGTGAAAGAGATTCACCGTGTCACGATCAAACATGGCTTCCAGTAGTCTGAGAGTGTCTTTGAGAGGCACGCGAGTGAATAACGACACCACATCGAGGCTGATCATGAGGTCTCCTTCTTCGAGGCGAAATTCAGCCAAAGTTTTAACGAAGTTCAGTGAGTTCTTGATGTGGTGTTCACACAGTCCGACGTGAGGTGACAGGATTCCGGTGAGGTGTTTGGCCAAATTGTATGTGGGTGACCCAATGGCACTCACGATGGGTCTCAGGGGTACGCCGTCTTTATGAATCTTGGGTAATCCATAGAGTCTAGGAGGAGCAGGTGCTGGAGGAGACAGTTTTCTGGCCGCATCTGTGGGAAGGCCTGTCTTCTTGATCAAAGCGATCGTTTTCCTAGTGATGGAGTCAGTGGGATCTCTGGTGAGTTTCTGGTACGCTTGGTCCCGTAGGATGTCCTGCATCTTATGGCGGTAGTCCTCGGTGGTCATCAGTACCGTGGCGTTGCCTTTGTCCGCTGGTAGAACCGTGATGGCCTTGTTGTTACGTAGTGCACGGACGGCAGCCTTTTCCTCTCTCGTGGTGTTGGGCTTTGGTGGAACGGCCCTTTTTAGGACCAAGGCGATCTCTGCCCTCACTTCCTCAGCCA